>NC_090728.1:125470141-125508277 GCF_036898095.1 Palaemon carinicauda | reverse complement strand
TGCGCTTAATTAATCCACTTGAAATTGAGCAGAGTCTCAGATCCAATTTATTTCTTTACCTAATGCATATTATTACTTCAATTTACCTGTGGAACTTAAAAAAAAAATTAAAGAGAATATATTTCATTATTCCAGGAGTACTATATCTGTACAGGAACTTATAAAACGTAAATTCATAGAATTAGTTAGGTACGGCATTACAACCGGCATAATTCATTATCCAAAAGACTTTAAGCAACGAATTTCATCGGTGCATAAACTTTAAGTTAACTTGATGGAGTGCCCACAGTTCCCCATGTGATCGTAATTCGCAAAGAATTTATTGTTTATGCATATACAGTAAAACAACTATTTTATATTGTTTGTGCAATTTGTTTTTATTTTTCATACACTGAAAAATTTATATGAAATAAGATTTTCAGAATTGATTTATAATATATCATATCTTTTATCCCTTTATTATAATAGCATGTTCCTCTATATATTATAACTTTCTATGATCTATTATTTAACATCTTCTACCTTCATGAGAGTATCTTTCCGACGTATAGTAGGGAATTTATTAATGAAGTTTCCTCACAAAATCTTCCTGTTATTGTTGACCTTAAAAAATAACGTTACCTTTTTCTTCCGAAATAAACAAATTTTAGTATACTTGCGGACTTACTCGCTTGGCAATTTGTTGGAAACGAGTTCAAGTACCGCCAAGATCAATAGTTTCAAGTATTGTGAGCAACCTCAACATTCTTGTGAGCTGAAAAAAGGGGATTTGAGGGAGCCTATATGTCTACCTTCTGAGTCATCAGCAGCCCTTAGCTGGCCATCGCAGATCATAGCTTGATGGAAATGGATTCTTGAAAGCTATTTAAATCTTCATAATACCTTCATATGATCACCAAAACTTGTAAGTAGAGTTGAGAACGATGAAAGGATCTTTATATGTGTCCGGAGGAGGAAAAAATGTTCTTTTCTACAGAACTTTCAGTGTCACTAGTCTGCCACTATCTAGTCGAAAGTAATGGATATATTTTCTGCTTATAAAATTCGCAAAAGATTCTCTTCCTTTAAGAACCTGATGGGATATTTCTAGGATAGTATTTCTGCATATCTGCAAAATTTAACTGTAGCCAAAAGTATTTTTGTGCCTGTTATTTATTATGTTTTTCTAACAATCTGCCGTTTTTGTTCATACAAAAGGCAACCTAACGGTGATATTTCCAGTTCCTCAAACGACCATTAAGTTATATCGAGTTTAATTGTGATCACGAATTCATAAGCAGCTTTAACTCCTAATATCCAAATTATTTTGAATTCACGTGTCCTAAATATAGCTACCACACAGCAGGACGTAGCGAATACCTATGTCATTACAATTTGTTACGTTTAACACATCTGCTTTCTTCAAAGGTTTTAGTGACGTTTCCAAAATACTGGCATTCTAAATCTCACCTCTTTTCTAATATTATTTTATAGTTTTTGTAATGATCCTCACAGTATTTTTTTCCATATTTACAATGTAAAAGTGGGCGATATTATTTTTTTCTCACGTTTGTCTTTACAAATATGTATAAAAATCGAGGTTCAACTCATATTTACCTATAATTTATCTTCTTTTAAACAAAATACGTTCTATTTATTTCCTTTCTCTCTTTTCTCAGAATCAGTCATAAGTTTATTTAGCGCTGTACTTTAAATTAATGTGATACAGCAAACAGATATTCAATATTCGCTTGCAAAACTTTGCATTAAATATCAAATTGAAAAAAACTCGTCTGCCATTTTTTCGAGATATCCCTACATAAACAATAGTTTTAAGACAGCACTGTAATAAAGCAAAAGTGTATAACAAAGAAAAAGACTATGGAGCACAAAGCTCTCTACAGGTACAAAATTGATCAAGATATTTGAATAATAATAACATGTCACTTTGAGTTTTTTTTTTTATTATTACTTATAAGAATTATTACACATTCCAGCTTTTATATAAAAAACTTTTACCAGTATATGGACTATTCATTTTAACCTTTTATAACAGGAACGAGAAGATTCCAGTGTCATAAAGTGAAGTATAGCATTTGTGAGAAATGTTGCTACGTAGTTTCAGTCCCTAATTGAAATCTTTCCAATAAAACCAAAGACCATGAAAATATAAACATACCATTATTTAAAATATAAATATACTTATAATACAAAATATTCAGTATATATGAATTGTTTTTATTAAAGGAATGAGAAATAATAGCATTAGAGGGATAAAAAGTATTAATTTGACCCATTAAATACTTATCAATGGATAAAGTTCCCTAATAAAAAAAATACTTCTGCTCATTTCTCGCACCAAACGGTGACACTTAATATAGTAATGTTCACACTATTTCACACATACATGAAACCAAAAATACCTCACTTGCAGAACAATTGCCACTCCCATTATCCTTTTTTTACTTATTTATTTTTTTTCTGGGGCTTCCTTCTTTTCTTACTCTCAATTCCCTTAAATTATCTATTTTCCCATCAACTTTTTAAGCTTCTTGTACATCTTAAATTATCAAAAACATGTACCCCTAAGTAAATAAACATACATATACGCACACACGCATATATATATATATATATATATATATATATATATATATATATATATATATATATATATATATATATATATATATATATATATATATATATATATATATATATATATATATATATATATATATATATATATATATATATATATATATCGTCGGCGCCCACTCGTGTCCGAGTATTGGGTTCTGTCGTTAGCCATCAGCCTCCTATATATGGGGTGGGTGCTAGATGAAGAAGGGTGGAGGAAACGACAGAATGCCAGTAACTGAGTATATTGTTTTGGATGGTCGTGGCTTTGCAACGGCTACGCACACACACTTGGCCCACACCGTTTTCACCGCGGCTCAAGGCATATGAGACAGGTGGCTTCTCCGATGTTGGTTGCATCGGGCTGCCGGGTTCTTGTTATGTCAAGGCCCACCTTGTTGCCTGCCTGACAGGCATTGCCCTCTTCCGCCGACGCTGGGAAGCTCCACTGTTGGGGACTTGTTTGGTTTGATTTTGGAGTTTTCCTTCTCCTAGCCTTTGCCTATCTTAAATAAAGGAGAAGGCCTATAGGGGTCTGGTCTTGGTCTGGTCCCTCAGAACTGGCCTTAGCGGTATGGTTGAGCCTGCCAGCATGGATAAACTACCCCACCGCCATTGCCCAGCCCATCATTGAGACACTCAAACCCTTCTACTGCAGCAAAGTGCTGAATCATCAGAGGGGTATATATATATATATATATATATATATATATATATATATATATATATATATATATATATATATATATATATATATATATATATATATATATATATACATATATATATATATATATATATATATATATATATATATATATATATATATATATATATATATATATATATATATATATATATATATATATATATATATATATATATATATGTAAGTATACATATATATATATATATATATATATATATATATATATATATATATATATATATATATATATATATATATATATATATATATATATATATATATATGTATACTTACATATGTATATATATATTATATATATATATATATATATATATATATATATATATATATATATATATATATATATATATATATATATATATATATGTAAGTATACATATATATATATATATATATATATATATATATATATATATATATATATATATGTATATATATATATATATATATATATATATATATATATATATAAATATATATATATATATATATATATATATATATATATATATATATATATATATATATATATATATATATATATATATATATATATATATATATATATATATATATATATATAACTGATTTCGAGCGAAGCGATAAATCTATTTTTGAGTGAGGTAGCCATGTCGTCCTAATGGAAGTTCCTAATAGATAGCTTTCTAGGGTATATTTGACTACAGTGATATTCCCAGAGAATTTTACCTTAAGGTATCCAGAATTCTAACTCCTGGAGCGAATATCCCTAAATAATCTCAAAGGGATATCGCATAATATCAGAGGACGCATTCTTGACACGTCACATAGCTGAAATGAGAATGAAAAGAGAGCCGTTCATAAGGCATCTGTCCTATTCCGTTTCCAGTGTGTATCTGATGAAGGCGGTAGCGCCCTCTTTATTCCTTGTAGCGATATACGAGGTGCTACAGGTACTGTATTATAGGGAGGGGTCAATAAGCCCTTTTACAATAAAAGGAAGGGTAGGTCCATCAGGACAACATGGCTACCTCACCCAAAAATAGATTTTTCGCTTCGCTCAAAATCCGTTTTTTTGGTGGGCTCAAGCCATGTCGCCCTGATGGAAGTTTACATGAGCATTACTGTATCTGTGGATTCTCAATCAGTGCCGTACTCTCAAGAAAGTATTTTCCTGGTCCGTCCAGACCTAGAGACCTATGATGTTACAGTCATACATCATTTCATCTAAGCTTGAACTATGTTAGTGCTTTCTGCCCCCTACAGGGAAGAGTCGTACTAGACTCTGGAAAAAGTCTTAAGGAGTACATAATAATTATGGATGACAAAATGACAAGCTTGTATAGGTCTCGCCCTATACAAAATAAAGCTTAGTTTGTATAAAAGTCACCAATGTCAGTATGAATATGTGACACCTTCCCCAATGTGACTACTCTTATAAACTATTGGATAAATGTTGTATCAGCATAGGAACAAATTTTGCCTCTTTGTCACTGACCCGTTAGAGTACCACGTCAACCCTTCCAAGGAAGTGTTAGAGTGAGTGGACTATTTCTTGAATCAGGGAACAGTCTTAAAGACATACCATGATAAAAAATATCCTTATTTTAGTCTTAATGCTCAGTAAATTTCTAATAAAATGAGTGTGGGCGAACTAGTTTATTAAAATTTATTGAACGTACGTATCAGATCAACATTTATAAAATTTATAAAATGTGGATGATAAGCATCAAATCATAAAGAAAAACAGTCAACAGAAAATATTGTTTCATCTACTAAGAAACAGATTTGCTACTTCAATTGAATTATTAATAATAATGATATAGTCTGTATACTGTTTATTTACAATAGCGTAAAAAACACTTGGCACAAGTGTCCGTATTATGCTATAGTTCACCGACGTCAATGTATCAGTTTGTAAGGACACTTTTGTGGCCTATCGCTCAATGTGTAGTAACAGACAGTGACTACACACGCACCCTCTTAATTAATCGTCCCAAATTAATTAAACTGTTCCTCGCAGATTAAAAACAGAAGGTTAAAGAATTCTACCTGCTGCTACCACATATTTCTTAAGTTACTCCACTAACTTCGCATAGTGCATAAAGAACACCTTGGATGACTACCACCCGGTGTACAAACAAGGATGTTCAAAGTCCATATAATTAAAGAAATTTTATGGAAGAGTCAACTGTTCTCGGATCATGACTAACGGGTGTACTGTCTGGATCCGTTCTGTGAATAACACGGGTGAGTTTCGCCCTTAATTATAGAAAACTTTGAACCCAGGGTTTCTCTTCTGAACAGCTGTCTTCCCATGAAGTCTGAAGTTCTATGAAGATAGACTTAAGGCACTCCACTGGACATAGAGATTCATCTTCCTTCAGAGGGCAGATTCTCTGGGGACCCCACCTGTTGGTGGGTAGCTTGTTCTTGGTAAGAAACGTTGGGTCTGGAAATAGATTCAGTTCTCCCTCCAAGAACTGGATGTGGCCTTCATCTCTAGAGAGAGCCACTATTCACTAACTGTGGCCCCCAAAGCAAGTACAAGCAGAAATATGACCTAAAATACAAGGCCTTCTAAGCGCATTCCTCATTGTTCATTATTTATACACAATGAAGAATCTTATCTACTGACCATACAAAGGGTCTTTGGAGGCACTGAAGGGCTAAGCCCAGCATGAGCCTTATGTAGCTCATTAAGAACGTCATTAGATAGGTCAACCTGTAAGGCATATGGTATCCGACTTGTCAAGGCAGGCTTGAACAATAGAATTGTGTTGGCTGCCAAACTTTGCTCATGAAGGTGAATGAAGAATGATAAATAGGAATCTGTCGAGATTTCTTTTGGTTTCTTCGCCTTGACAAAGGATAGCTATTTCTTCCCTGAAGCCTCCTAATGTCTTCTGGTTTCCTCCAAAAGTCTAAACTGACTTAACACCGAATCTTTTTCTTATCGCTAAGAAGAGAAAATCATGAGATGTAGGTTCCGTGTTTTCTGTGATGGAGTGAAGATAGTCAACTTCTGTACTTGCTGAGACAGAGATGGATCCGGTAGCGGTACAAATATTAGTTGTTGTTCCAATGCCAGAGGGAGCCACACGCTATTTGGGCACTTGTGGGCCACTATTGCTGCTTTCCCTTTGAAGGATCTCAGCTTATCGAGAACCTTCAAAAGGAGGTTGTGCGGAGGAACCGATAAATATTGGACCATTTGTTCCAGAGTAGGGACATAGCGTCCATTGCCTTCGCTAGTGGATTGTCTATGGGGACACGTAACAATCTATTTTCTTGTTGTCTTTTGTTGCAAATAGGTCTATGGGCAGCTCCGGGACTTGGCTCGATATGAAGGAGAACGATCCTGTGTCAAGGGACCATTCTGACTCTATACGTGTAAACCTGGATAGAGCGTCCGCTGTCACATTGCGGAACCCTTGAATGTGAACTGCTGACAGGTGCTATTTCTTCCATTCCGCCAAACGGAATATGGCCAACATCACTTGGTTGATTTGAGGTGACCCCGACCCTTGTTGATTCAGGCATCTCACTACTACCTTGCTATCTAGAACCGGTCTTATGTGGGTCGCGTGGCGAGGAGATATTTTCTTTAATGTCAGAAGAACTGCCATGGCTTCTAGAAAGTTGATGTGAAATGACTTGAAAAGATTGGACCAAGCTCCTTGGTCTCTCTTCTGATGAGAGTGACCTCCCCAGCCTTCCTTTGAGGCGTCTGTGTAGATAGTTACTGACGGGGGAGGTTGAAGAAGCTTGACATTGGACCACGGCTTGAGAAGCGTTCCCAGTCGAGTCGGTAGAGGTCTCATTAGCATCTCTTCACGTGTTTGATGCGTAATTCCTCCAGACTCCTGTTGCATCCTTTAGCTGTACTCTTAGCACTGGATCTGTTATTGAAGAAAACTGTAGAGAGCCCAGCACTCTTTCCTGTTCGCGTCTTGATATCCGTTTGGATTTCAACAGTATCTTGACAGATCCTGCTATCTCTTTCCTCTTCTTCCCAGGAATGGAAAATCGATGTGACTCCAAATTCCAGTGGATTCCCAACCACTGAAATTTTTGAGCTAGAGAAGTTCGAGACGTTTTGATGTTCATCTTGAATCCCAGATGTTCCAGGAACTGGATCACTATCTTAGAAGCTTGCATGCATTCTGTCCTGGATGCTGCCCACACCAGCCAGTCGTCCAAGTAGGCTACTACTTGGACCCCCTTTAGGCTATGTTTAGCCCGAAAGGCATGGTTCTGAAGGCGTAAAGTTATCAATGTAACTTGAAGCCTAGGTATGAGGAGAGGTGACGATTAATTGGAACGTGCCAATAAGCATCAGACAAGTCTATAGAAACATCATATGCCCCTTTGTCTTGAGCAGTAGAGTCCTTATGTGTCGCTACTTGTTGAAGTACCAGCTGGTACGTGGTTGTAGGTTGTGCCACTATCTGGGGCACTGCGGTCACAGGAAGTTGTTGTTGTTTGTAGTCGGTAGGGTTTAGCCAGCCGAGAGGATGGCCTAGACCTATTTATCTTCTTCTTGGGTTGGGAAACCTCATCTGGAGAAGACTTTCTCTTAAAATCTAAGCCCCACTTTTTGAGAAGGATCCTATTCTCTGTGGCGCCCTTGTCAACTACCTCTTTAACCACTTCATTGGGAAAGAGGTCTTTACCCCAGATACGAGAGGATATCAGTCTCCTCGGTTCGTGCCTCACCGCAGCCGAGGCGAACACGAACTCTCTACAGGTTCTCTTAGCTTTAATAAAGCTATAGAGATCGTTCGTAACTGTAGCCAGATGGGTTTTTGCCACTACCATGAACATGTCCTGGTTCTTGGGGTCACTTGCCATCGTTTCTAATGTTGTTTGCAACGACATCGATGCCGCAAGTCTTTCCTTAGTCTATTGCTCTCTGCGCAAGAGAACGTCCGACAGTTTTGGAAGTTAGTCACCAAACTGACGTTCAGCAATATCAGTTTCCAGCTTCCCGACTGAGAAGGTAAGGTGGACGTTCTTCCAGTCTTCTTGGTCCAAGGGCAAGGTCAGAGATAATGGCTTGCACTCCTCCAAGGAGGGGCATGGTTTCCCTGCCTCGACCGCCTTTAAGGCTGCCTTATATCCCTTTTCCATAAAGGGAAAGGCTCTGGAAGGAGAGGCCACAAAGGAGGGAAGCTTCTTACTCAAGGCTGGCACCTTTGAGTTCGTGAAGCCCCTCTCTTTCATGGAGCCCGCTAGTAATGCCTGTGCTTTACTATGGTCAAGAACTATGACCTCCTTCGGCTTCGTTTCCTCCTTTGAGACTGGCTCCTTCCTAAGACGGACATAGCAGTCTGGATAAGAATCTTTGTTGGGCCAAAATTCCACTTTTTCCAGGGGAATTGCTCCCAACTTTTCTGATATCACGATCTTCCCGGTTGTCATTGGCCTGTGTTCGGCATACGTCCAAGGATTGGTGTCCGAGCACAAAGGAAGATCCTGCACGTTGAGTCGCTTCTGGGGCCCACGTGATGCTGCAAGACTACGTATCTCCAGTTTCACTGCAGCTTCCTTCTCATCATTCTTTCTTTGAATTTTTTGGATCATCTCAACAATAAAAGAAAGAGTCCTTCCCAGTTCATCTGGGATAGCAGACGATGTAGAGGGAACAGGTTCTGGGTCTGGAACCAATGTAACCGACACCTGGTCGATTTCTTCTTCTTCTATTTGAGGAGCCTGAGACAGCTCCTCCTCCTGACCTTCTCCTAGAAGATCTCTCTCTGTAGAATCCGACACCTCCGACATCCTATCAGCCAATTGGATATCTTGAAGGGCGGCCGAGACTTCAGAATCTACCGGATTCTGGACAGTTGGTATCTCCACCTGAAGCTGAGGAAAAAGGTATGCCCTCATCTTCTCATTTGGAAGGTAAGGGCCTGAGGTGTTTTTATGAAAACCCCTCACCCAGGTTCGTAACTTTTCCCTGGCAGCATCCCTCTACTCCGTCGACTTAGGATTGTCAAAAGCCTCGGTAATCAGGTTAGAACATACTGTACAAACCTGAGGGTCCCAATGCCGGAGATCACCTTTGGAGGCTGCGCATGCTGCGTGCCTCCTGCAAAGTTGATGTCCACAGAAGTTCTTACTGCGGACATTACAGAACACACTCCCGCACTTCGGATGGTCCTCCTGTAAAGAGAAGAAAAATCCATGAGTATCAAGTGAAGGCTTTTTACTTATATTGAAACATTTAGCTTATATAGAAAAGCTATAAAAGAAAGAAGGAAAGACACATACTAGTATTTCTTGTCCAGTCAATTGTTGTAACCTCCCAAGATATTAAAACTAAGGTTAATTCTATTCTAGAATACCTTATGTAATTTCCTAAACGGAAATTTAAGGTGTAGTTCACACCTTGAAGTAAAGTTTTAATATACGGGATAGAAAGAATACAGAAAGAACTCACTTTCTATATATTGTACGGTCTCAACAAAAGGCTGTACAAGATAACATTAAGTAAGTTGAAGAACTTTAGTGTTATCAAAAACTCTGTACTGTAGTTATACTAATACAGTGTGTACTACAGTACAAATATAGTAACTACTGTACATCGCATGCTGTTGTGCCGGCTGGCGTCTACCCCTGTATAGTTCAAAGATATACTACCTTTAACTAATAGGCGGAAGCCCACTGATTCTCAAATGTGTGCCGGCTGGCAATCATTGCCAGTCGACAGCTGAAAACACTAATACCTGGCTGCCGACTGCTAATCGTAGTGGCCAGCAGATTCGGGATGTATTTCCACTGCCAGCAGGCAAAGGTAATAATACCCATGCCCGCCGGCAATAGCCAAGAACCAGAGAACCTCCACCTGCCCGGCTGTCGGCTTCTAGGCAGGCAGCCGGGTTAGTGGTAAAACATAATAGTCAGAGAAACATTATGGATGAAAGGTTATAAGGCGGCATTGCCGTACGACCTTCCATCCAGAAAGAGTGAAGTTATGAAAGGGGAGAATGTAGCATGCAGGCTTCCAAAGAATACATAGCCTGCCGGGCTCTACTGGCAGACATGGAAGGGAGACCAACGGAGGTCGGGGGTTCACTCTGCAAAGAACAAAGGGTCTCTGCCGGCCGACACGTAATTGCCAGCTGGCAGAGAGCTGAGCCGGTCCTCTATCCTAACCTACACTAGGTACAGAAGTAGGACTGTAGCCAAAAGAAAATAAAAGAAAGAGAGGTGGGGAAGGGATAAGG
The DNA here is from genome assembly GCF_036898095.1 of Palaemon carinicauda. Lineage (NCBI taxonomy): Eukaryota > Metazoa > Arthropoda > Malacostraca > Decapoda > Palaemonidae > Palaemon > Palaemon carinicauda. The sequence continues at coordinate 125,497,717 of NC_090728.1, read as the reverse complement.
GTCCTATAGACTACGTTCTAGCAAGAGACACACTCAGCAGTTAGGGAAGCTCATCCTAACCTAGAGTTGTCTATTAGGGAGGAAGACCGTTAATACTTACTATCCTCCTCCCAACCAGAACAAAGTTGGGTGAAGTTATTTCTCCGGGCAACAGAGAAAACTCATTCTGCAGCCCGAGAAAAACAACACAGGACAGTCTGCTAGGCCACTAGAGGAAGGAATCAGCTCTTACAGAATCCTTCCTACGTGGACTAGGGAAGCAAAGCTTCCTGTGTCCGCCCCTAACCTAGACAAAGGAGACTCATTCTCTATGCTAGGAAGAAGCAGACCACAGACTAGAAACTCTGATGATCTGCCCTAACCCAAAAAACCAGTCACTCTGGTTATCAGGTTAGGACAGACATATCCTAGAATAGTTATACCTGCATTATTATACAGATAGAACCACTAGGATTAAGCCAAAGGCTTACAGAGGGAGAGAGGGATTGAACTAAGCCTCCGGAGGAGAAAAGAACAATCGGGGATGTGCAAAAGTATACTGCTGTACCTAGGTTACTAACCTAGGTGCGATGAGAATCAATTACCTAATTCACCGAAACTCTCTCGTATACAATCTTGGAAAGAACATTCAACAATATCTTACATGTATAAAAAATTTGCCTACAGCTTCTATAATATAATACTCGGAAAAACTTATATCATGCATGAAAGTACTAGGGCCAGACACCTAGGCTACTAAGCCTCGCGAAGGCCAAGATCGGTTACCTAAATCACCAAACTAAAAACTGACGGTATAATATAAGCAATACTAGAGGAGCTAAATGGCTAGGTTATTAAAGCATAACAAACCGGGAACGTCGCTCTAGCTAACTCAATGACCCATAAATAGCGAGCGATAGCATCCAGGAAGCCTCCGGTAGGCAACAGCTCATGTTTACGTTAATATCACTTTTGATTTAATTCAAAACGACAAGAGCTTACATTCATACATAGTAAAGATAATACTCAACTTTCCAGAGGCAAAAGAGGCCGGAGAAGTCATCCAAATATTAAAATAAATCCAAAATAACGTGAGAACATAAGGGAAAACACTGAGTATTAGATCTACACGAAAAGGAATAAAGAGGGCGCTACAGCCTTCATCAGATAAACACTTGAAACGAAATAGGAGAGAGGCCTTATGAACGGCTCTCCTTTCATTCTCGTTTCAGATTCTTGTCACTATAACCATTCGTTAATACTGTTCGGGTGAAGATAGCTATGTGACGTGTCAAGAATACATCCTCTGATATTATGCGATATCCCTGTGAGATTATTTAGGGATATTCGCTCCAGAAGTTAGAATTCTGGATACCTTAAGGCAAAATTCTATGGGAATATCACTGTGGTCAAAAATATACCCTAGAAAGCTACCTATTAGGAACTTCCATCGGGATGACATGGCCTGAGCCCAAATATATATATATATATATATATATATATATATATATATATATATATGTATATATATATATATATATATATATATATATATATATATATATATATATATATATATATATATATATATATATATATATATATATATATATATATATATATATATATATATACTGTATGGCTTTCAGTTTAATAAACGAATACAACATTGTGTACATTCTTGTAAAGGTACCAAACACTTAATCCATGCTGCAGTGGTAGGTAGCAATTATTGATGTGGCCACTCACCTTTCATTTAGTACGGAAGAATAATTTTTTCAAGGAGGATTCTCTTATGTATCTCTGAAGAGCTTAAATAATTACGGAGGTATGATATGTAATAGAGTAGTAGTAATATTATCATTAAGTTATTGTTATATAATTGCTAAATCATATCTGTATTAAAATCGTAAATTAACTGGGATTTCTAATGAATCTACTACGGCGCATACAGATCTAATGCGGTGTATGAAGCTGGAAAACATCTATTTTGATGTAGGAAATCTAGGAAGCTTTAGAAGATTTTATAGGGAATAAACTAACATCCATGTACCTTTATAAGGAAATGACATGGTTAATATGGGTTTCGATTCCGAGTTTGTGTTATATATTAGTAAAAGAGGTTTTTATCAAGGCAATAGGAATATTTTTAGTCATATCCTATTATTATTATTATTATTACTATTATTATTATTATTATTATTAATAATATTATTATTATTCTACAACCCTAGTTATAAATGCAGGGTGATGTAACCCCAGGGGGTCCAACAGGAAAAATAGACCAGTGTTAAAAGGGAACAATGAAAAAATTAAATATTTTTTAGATTTTTGTAAACGTAAAATTTTAAAACGAGTGTTTGTGATGTATCACGTGACGCATCCGTATAATATATACACAATATGGACTATATAAAGTTGAGTTTTGTTTTGTGGACAAACATTTCTATCGTAGTCAACGTCCTTCGGAATGCAGATCCAAAGGTAAGTTTAACCTTCGGTTAATGAATTTTCCAACGATTGAACTAGTGAATTAGTTGGAAAAGGTTTTCCCCTGATTGGTCAGTCTCTACTTTGTAGACACGTGATCAGTGGTAACTTCGTTAGCTCCGCGCTAAGTATTGTCATTCAGCGTTGGACACTTCAAGTGTACAGTTACCACTTTACTTATGGAGGACGACATTATGTCACGTAGCGAAGACCAAATGGAACAAGAAAACTCGGGCTGTACTGAACTTGTGCTGCAACAGGTTTTAGAGCAGCTCGAGCAACAGAAGAGCGAGTTGAACCATTTGCGAGAGGAGGTGAAAGACAGTAACGTTTCTGTTAAATCTGAGGTCACCAAGTTGTTGGAGAAAGAACTCACGTGGAAACGTGAAGGTAACAAGCAGCAATATAATTTCAACTGTGACATTGATCAAGACTGTGTTCAGGCTTTGTGGGCTATTACCAACAATAAATTTGATTATGCTACAAATTTGCTAAAGGACTGCTCAGAAAAAATAAAAAAACACTATAAACTTATACGCATTGCTGACACCTCGGAGGCAGGGTGGGATACAGTGAAATTATACGAAACGAATCCAGTTGCTAGTGACAGCGAAGATGAGTCCAGGATTAACAAAGCAGAAAACAGAGCTCTCAAGAAGAGGAAACAGGCAGTTACGAAAAGAGAAGCATCGAAAAAGCGTTCCCAAATTCCTACTGCCGGGCCTCTTATTTATCCTGGTCAGTTTAGTTCATCTCAGTCGTGGATGAGTACAACTTTTGGAACGGGAGACAGTCATAATTTTCCAGGACCATCGGGTAATTTTTGTGCCTTCGGTGGAAGGAAAGGACCGTCGGGGTGCTGTTTCTCCTGTGGGAGCTTCCAGCACTACAGAAAAGACTGTCCGCTCAACAAGTTCAACCACTCGGGCGAGTTCAGCAGCTAACCTCAATAAATTAACAGATGAGTATGATTCTATTTTTAGTAACGGTGTTAATGATAATTTCACTACCGATTACTTTGAATATGAGTCAGGTCGTAAACAAATTATTGTGAAAGGAAGATTAAGAGACAATTTAAAATTTTGGAAAGACATTGGATCTAGTAACTTTACTATAGACATAATAGAAAATGGATACAGGCTACCGTTTTATTCTAAACCACGGTCGGCACAGTTAGATAACAACCTTTCTGCAAAGAAAGAACCAATTTTTGTTGAGGAGGCTATTTCGAACTTATTGGATAGGGGATTAGTTGAAAAATGTATAGAGCCGCCATATATTGTAAATCCTTTGACAGTTTCTATTCAAGCCGAGGGAAAAAAGAGATTGATATTAGATCTCAGGATAGTTAACCAACATTTATGGAAACAATCCATAAAGTATGAAGATCTAAGGTTTGTTTTAGAATATTTAAAGCCAAATTATTTCACATTTAAGTTTGATATTCATAGCGCCTATCATTTTGTTTCAATTTATCCTCCACATACTGATTACCTGGGCTTTGCATGGCAAAACAAACAGGGTGAAAAACAAATTTTTAAATTTTTAGTACTTCCGTTTGGAATTTCAACTGCACCATATTGTTTTGTTAAATTAACAAGGCCTCTTATCTCCAAATGGAGAGGTGAAGGAAAAAAGGTTATGTTATTTCTAGACGATGGCTTTGGTTGTAATGATACATACGATCTTTGTTTAGAAATGGCCAATTCTATCAAAAATGATTTGATTGCCTCTGGTTTTGTTCCAAATGTTGAGAAATCTCAGTGGGAGCCAGTACAAAAAATTGAGTTTCTAGGGGCATGTTTAGATTCTAAGGAGTTTACTATTTCCATACCTAAAAAGAGAATCGATAAAGCTGTGAACACTATGTTAGAGATTGAAAATAGTATTAGACAACATAGGCGAGCTCATGTTAAAAAAGTTGCCAGTTTTGTAAGGCGGGTTATTTCTATGTCAATTGTTGTTGGTAATTTGTGCTAGTTCATGACAAGATATTTGAGCATCGATATTTCTTTAGCACCAAATTGGTCATATTTCATAAAGTTATCTACTCAGAGTTTGGAACAGTTATCGTTTTGGAAGAAAAATTTGACTGAAATCAATTGTAGGCATCTGAATCACAATCCTTCTTACACCAAAATTATTTATACTGATGCAAGTACAATAGGTTATTCTGGATATGAAGTGAATACACCAAATGGCATGGTTCATGGGGCTTGGGGCATTGAGGAGATTGTGAAGTCTTCTACTTGGAGGGAACTTATGGCAGTATTTAAAGTGCTTAAAGCTTTAAGCATCGTTCTTGCTTCGAACAGGGTTAAGTGGTTCACAGACAACCAAGGTGTTTGTAGCATTATTGAAAAAGGATCAATGAAAACAGAATTACAAGATCTTGCTTTCAAAATTCATTCTTTTTGTGTTAAATATTCAATTATTGTAGATATTCCCAGGGAAAAGAACCAAATTGCAGATTACCTTTCTAAAATAATAGAAAGAGATGATTGTGGGTTATCTCCCTTTATAATTAATCTCATTATTGAAAAATGGGGTACAATTGATATTGATTGGTTTGCTTCTCCTCACAATGCCAAGCTACCTCTAATTTATAGTAGATTCTGGAATGAGTTTTGTGCAGGGGTTGATGCATTTAGTGTAAATTGGAATGCAAAATTTGGTCTTTTTGTACCACCTGTTACGCTTTTAACTAGAGTACTCTAAAAAATGTTGAAAGAAAATGCAAGAGGAATCATAGTTATTCCTGTATGGAAATCTGCTCCATTCTGGCCTCTCTTATGGAAGGGCAATAATTTTATTGAGTGTGTTGTGGACTGCATGGATCTGCCCACAAAGAAAGAATATTATGTGACATGTAGAAATGGTGCAGGGATTTTTGGAAATGAGGACCTGTCATTTAGAATGTTAGCATTAAAAATGATATGTTAAATCTGTTTCACCATTGTGAATGGTTAATGCTTTTACAAATAATGTTTTATTTGTTGGCGTGGCTGCCATTATAATTGCTAGACGGAGGAGTTGAGTGGTTTGCTCGTCTTGGCTGACAAGCCATTATAATATGTGATAAGATGGTAGAAGTAAATTGGAAGATTTTCTTTGTATAATATTGTTACATGAAGAAATGTATGCTAACTATTTGTTTTCTCTAAATATGCTTTTCCAGTGTTTCTCTGATGATATTGAAGAATTACCAGAAGTGCTGGCTGAGAAGGTGCTGCTTATCACGGAACTACTGATGTCAGCCCGAGCAGATAGTACCACAAAAAGTTATATGAACGCTTTTCAAAGATGGAGGTTTTGGGCATCTAGTAATTCCGTTGGAGAAGAGGACATCTTGCCGGCTAAGCCTTTTATATTTGCATTATATTTGTGTTCACTTGTCCAGAGTGCAAGTACTCCAAGTCCTGTGATTAAAGCATTTTACAGTGTAAAATATGTTCATGATTTATATGGACTGAAATCCCCTACAGAATCTACTCTTGTTAAAAATCTACTGGAGGCAGCCAAAAGAAGGCTTTCTCATTCAGTTGTAAGGAAGGAACCTATTACTTCAAAAATACTCGGTGACATGTATGATAGATTATTTCAAGCTGGAAATGTAAAAAAACAGAGAACTATTTGTGCTTGTCTTTTAGCTTATGCAGGGTTTCTCCGAAGTTCTGAACTGTTAAATATAAAATACTCGGATGTTGTCATAGATTCTTCACATTTATGTATATTCATAGAGTTTAGTAAAACTGATCAGTACAGAGACGGTGCTTGGGTTGTAATAGCCAGGACAGGTACCAGATTGTGTCCAGTAAGTAATCTGGAAAAATATATTTCATGGACAGGTTTGTCTGTTTCTTATTATAATGTTTATATATTTTTTAGAATTGTGTTCGAAAATAATACGTATCATTTAAGAAATATTGGTAAGCATATCTCATATACAGTACTACATTAAGAGGGTTGTTTATTGAAGCATTTTCACCACATGTTAAAGATATTTCTAAATATGGTTTTCATTCTTTGCGTGCAGGTGGAGCCACTTCGGCTGCAAATAATGGTATTAAGGATAGCCTATTTAAAAGGCATGGAAGGTGGAAGAGTGACAAAGCTAAAGATGGCTATAACAAATAATCTCTTAAAGAGAGACTTTTAGTATCACAAACATTGGGTATCTAACCTGATTTCATATGGGATTAAACGGTCAGATACATTATCACTTATTATTATTATTTTGATCTGGTACTCATTCTAAGTTTCCCCGTTCTTTTAGGTTCAGCAATGTCCAAGCGCTCCTATTCATATAAATAAATTGTTAATTGAGTATTTGTTTATTTGTTGTCCTAAAGTAGGGACGGTGAGGTCAGGGGAAATGAATTTTCCAACGATTGAACTAGTGAATTAGTTGGAAAAGGATTTCCCCTGATTGGTCAGTCTCTACTTTGTAGACACGTGATCAGTGGTAACTTCGTTAGCTCCACGCTAAGTATTGTCATTCAGCGTTGGACATTTCAAGTGTACAGTTACCACTTTACTTTTTATTTTAGGAAATTAATTTCCGTTAGAACCAGATCAGAAAAATGACAGTAATTTTATGTAAATGTGTCGAGCTTCAACTAGAAACAAATACATTGTTTTGTTTAGACATTCGTGGTTTAAGAACAAGATATGTGTAGCATATGTTTCCTTCAGATTGATTGATGTTAAGTTTGTGTTTATTTTGTATATGTAGTAAAATATTGGTGATTGAAATGTACACAGCAATGTCCAAGCGCTCCTATTCATATTAATAAATTGTTAATTGAGTATTTGTTTATTTGTTGTCCTAAAGTAGGGACGGTGAGGTCAGGGGAACTGATATCGCCATTTTCTCGAACTGGCTCACTGCCATATATCTCAGATCTCGATAATTACCTTCATTTTGTTTTAATTGCTGAAGTGTTAAGATGACTGTATAGGCTCAGTACCCTAGGTATGTTTGAAATACTCAAGTGTTAATATAACTGTCTAAACATAGATATAAGCATTAAATTGCTTATGTTACTAAAGTGGTAATATAACTAAATATAATAACATGCATTGTTTCATTTACATATTAATATGTTTACCGACACCAATTGCTTAATTTGGATCTATGTTTTAACTGTAGCAGCATATAAGAGTCCTTTGTATTTTAAAAGTAAATACGATACTTTTGAGATTCCTCATGATCCAACACAGGCGAGTATCAATCGAGATGTAAAATTAAGTGATGATGTGAAAATCATAAGGTGAAGCCTACCTGATACCACTTTATTTGCACTAAGTTATGATTCCGTTAAATAAAAATGTATTCTCTCCAATTATCTGATAAAATATATTCATGAAAGGCATCCGTATTATTTGATATTTTGACTTTTTCTTTATAACTCTATTACCACATCCAGTCTGGTCATCATTACTCCTAAAACTATTAAAGTTGCACATGTAAAGAACTTTAAGTTAGCGTATTTCATTTAATTGATTATTCTGATTCATATTCAGAACTCTGGAATAATAACAATCTAACAAATTTGTCACTTTACCAGTTTAGTCGAGTTTACGATGTCATTCCATAAATAAGTCAGGATGGCCGAATTAAGGAAACTTACTGAGATCCGTCAAATCCTACGTTATGAAAGACATGAGTCATCAGAGTTTAAAAAAAAAGCAGGAAGATAATATTGGAATACGAAAAAGAGAGAGAGGAGATAATGAAAAAGAAAGTGACAAAGATGAGGACAAAAACAGAGAGAGCAAACTCATTAGCTTACGATAGAGGGAGTTAAAGATAAAAAGGAAAGAGTATGAAGAGGAAGGGAATGAGAAGAAAGAGAAAGAGAGAGACACACAAGATCATCACAATGAGACTTTAAAAAGTTGCAGATGAGGTTGGGATTGGAAAGACGGAAACTGACGCCTGGAACGCATTTGTCTGTGACTAGAGAATGTATCCCTGAGTTTCCACTTTCTATTGAAAAAAGTGACGACGTAGACCCTTGTTTACAACGGTTTACAGTTTAGGCAACAACTGCAAAATGAAAAGCTGAGGTTCGGGACATAGGTTTAGCATTATTACTTCAGGGAAAAGAACAATTTTACTGGATATCATCGCCCGACACCAAATGGAACAGACGATTTAAATTGCGTAAAATTTGTTTTGAGGATTTGAATGCACAGTAATAGAATTCGAAGTAAGTTTTGTAGTTATACAATTCACAAAGATCAGACCACTCAACAAAATGAAGATATTGTTAGAAAGTTGATTTGAAATGAGGAAGTGCATGGTTACCAGAAATTAGTCAATAAATAAATTGATTCTTAAGCAATTCTATACAACATATGGCTGAATAGATAGGCAGCTAGGCTTTAATTAACCAAGAGAGCAGGAAAGCTTTATAAGAGGGTATTCAATAACTGATCATATCCATGTAAGTAAGCGTCTTATAAAAAATAAAAAGAAAAAAATCATAAAAATTACAGAGTATGACAAACCTCTTTGTATTTTGTATGATGTTTATAGACTATAAAGAAGCTATTGATTCTGTATAAACTCTAACTGTAATGGAAGCCTTTCAGAGACAAGGCGTATATGAATCTTATCCGAGAATACTTGAAGATATCTATGCGGAAAGTACAGACATTCTAAAACTGCATGAAGATAAAGGAAATTCTGAATAAGAAAGGAGTTGGATTTGGAGACCTAATCTCTCCTAAATTATTTACAGCTTGTTTACAAGAGGTTTACAAAAATTAGATCGGAATAATGTAAGAATTAATATTAATGTGTAATTCTATAACAACTCACGATTTACAAGTGACATAGTTCTGTTAAGTGAATAATGGGATTTACTGAAAAGATTTGAATAAAGAAAACAGAAATATAGGGCAGAAAATGAATATGACTAAGACTAAAATAATGTTCATTAAAAATTGCGTGACAATGAATAAGGGTTATGGATGAACCTCTAGAAATATATAATGAATTTATGTACTTAGGCAAGACAGTAGGTGGTTCTTCAAGACATAGGAGGGAGAGCTTTGGTAAAGAAATTGATATTATGAAAAGGAAAAAGCCAATTTCATTGAAAATAGATTTATCTAATCACATCTTACACTAGTATTAACGAGTTAATCAGAAACTTGGAACCTTAGAACATAACCTAGCTATAACTCAAAGAGCTATGGAAAGGATAATGATGGGAATAACTCTAAGAGACAGCAAGAGTATCATAGATACGTGAGCTTACATTCCTCCTAGCTGATCCTAGATAATATAATGTGCAACTAAATTTGCTACAACGATTTTCATACCAGCAATATTAGTTTCAAATCTTATTGTTTTACACTATTCTTCAATGTAAGAAGTCGATAAAAGAAACGAATTTCTAAAAGAAAATAAAAAAAGGCCACCATTTTCGGCCTTATTTGTTAAAACCATAATATGCAACATGCCCTAATTTGTGTTCATTCGCATAATTTCAATATCTTATTTCGTTATTGAAATGATTGTTGAGTTCAAGTTATGGAACTATTATGATAAGTTGAAGTATTTACACATTCTTTATACTTTGAGCGCTACTCTACTATTCTTTGATCTCTGTTTGCTTCACAATTATCTAATTTATATATATATATATATATATATATATATATATATATATATATATATATATATATATATATATATATATATATTTTAACTCCATTTTATATTGTAAGACGTTCCTATCTTATCATTGTCGTTATTATTAATGATGTCGAGACAAAGACCAACTGATATTCATGCAAATCATCTCATTAAAAAAGTACACAATGATCCCTTTTTATACTTTTTCAGTAGATTTTTATGTATCTTTAATTGCATATTTATTTCGGTATTTAAGCGAATCAGATGATTATTGAATTTCAATATCCCGAGGATTAGACTAATGATCGATTTCTTTTTGGCTGTGAGAGGAATTATAAAAGTGCCCTATAATTTTAGTGTAAAAGTTGATTATAGGCATTCGTCGAAATATATAATAATACTACTATTCAATCTCCTATTAATTCCTTAAAAAAATATATCAAAATAGGTGTGTGACTATTTATTTATTTTTTTTTTATCAGATATACCTTTCTGGTTTACTTTCTATAAGTAAATGCACCATTAAGATATGCTACTCTGTATTTACGCAAATAGGTAAGCCAAGGATTCTATTGCAAAAATATTTTTAAAGAATCATAATTGAAATAGCATTCTTTTTCTCTATCATGATTATACAAAGGACCGATATATACAGAAATATGTGTTTCAGTGGATAACCTTGGTTAAGGAAATAAACCTACAATCAGTAAACTAAACGACAAAAGTGAACACACATTCCTTTATATATTTATTATAATTATACAGTTTCGACTTTACAAATAGCTCGAAAATTTAGGATAAAAAATTCTCCTTAGTTTTTTGTCGGTTACGTATAGTATATATAAATATGAAAAATTAAACAAGAAAGAGCGAGCGGGAATTGCTTCTTTCTTTCTAGAGTTCATGCACAATGTCTTAATAAAATGAAGCCCTTCTTGTTTACCGACCGGAGTCTTGCAAGAGTATTATAATGAAAGAAACATAGTTTACCATATTCATATACGAGAATTTGCTAGTATAAAGCAGGATATCAGAATAAGAAGGATCAATGATTTGCAAGTTGATTTTGCGATAAAAAATGTAAACAACATTTTTCGATATTCAAAGAATTGATTTGAAAATCAATGAAAATAATATATATAAATCGGACTTCCTAAGATCTGTGAGTTATCCAATATATTCCTAATCGGAGTTGTATGGAAGAGCAGCAATTACTGTCTATTAGTCATGACAGAAAAATTGCATCCGGTGAGGAATATGTAAAGAGTTTGAGGTTTAGTTGTGAAGCTATCAGTTTACTAAGGAAAGTAAAACAAGTTTTTAGCATAGGGGAAAATATATGAAAATACAATATGAATTATATAGCATTAGTTATTAAAAAGATTTTTGATGTAACAGTAAATCAATAGCATGTGTAGGAAAAATTCGACAGAAAATGTTCGAATTGCTCACTCGAAAAGCTATAAGAATACATCTACTCACACACATACACACAAACACACAAACACACACACACACACACACACACACACACACACACACACACATATATATATATATATATATATATATATATATATATATATATATATATATATATATATATATATATATATATATATGTACATTCATACATATATACATACATACATATATATATATATATATATATATATATATATATATATATATATATATATATATATATATATATATATATATATATATGTACATTCATACATATATACATATATATATATATATATATATATATATATATATATATATATATATATATACTGTATATACATATATAATCTTATATATATACATATATATAAATATACATTTATATATATATATATATATATATATATATATATATATATATATATGTATATACATATATATAAAATTATACATACGCATATATTATATATATATATATATATATATATATATATATATATATATATATATATATATATATATGTATATACATATATATAAAATTATACATACGCATATATATTATTATATATATATATATATATATATATATATATATATATATATATATATATATATAATCTTATATATATATATATATATATATATATATATATATATATATATATATATATATATATATATATATATATATATATATATATATATACATATATATATATATATAAATATATAATCTATATATATATATATATATATATATATATATATATATATATATATATATATATATATATATATATATATATATATATATATATATATACAAATACATAAAATTATACATACATATATATATATATATATATATATATATATATATATATATATATATATATATATATATATATATATGTGTGTGTGTGTGTGTGTGTATAAATGAAAGTACAAACTTTTACACATTTTATAAGCACCTAAACCTCATTTTAACTTGAACATGTTAATGAGTCAGCAGGTAAACCAATCTCTTCTCCCCCCCCCCCATGCCCACACACATACACACACAAAATATGCACAAAAGTACGGTAAGGTTATGTTCAGTAGCGATAACTATTTAGGATTGAGCGCGACTCCAATTTAGAATACATGAATTGTTAGATTCAAGCCTATCAATTAAACTACGATATTTTTCTAGATACTTAGACTACGATAATATTGATATGACTAGATTATCCCACATCTGTTGCAAATTTGAACTTTTGAAGTTGTACTGATTTAACTACCCGATTAGGAATATCATTCCACAACATGGTCACAGCTGGGATAAAACTAATATAATACTTTAGTATTGAACCTCATGGTAGAGAATGCCTGACTATTACAATTAACTGCATGCCTATTATTACGAACAGGATGGAACTGTCCAGGAAGATCTGAATGTATAGGATGGTCAGAATTATGAAAAATCTTATGCAACATTCACACTGACGTAATTGTCCAACAAATTAAGATGAGAATCAGCGGCTGAAGACCAGACATGACAACAATACTTGAAATAAGGTAGAAAAGAAGAATTCAAACTTCTTGTCAAAATAGATTGATCACCAAAAATCTTCAGACTTTTATAATGAACCAGTTTTGAGGGAATTCTTAAAAGTAATTTTTATGTCGAGAATCACACATTGAACGACGGTTTCAAACATTAACGTCTAGAGAAAGAATAAGAACTTTAATGGACCATAAGTTCATGCCCAGCAAATTAAGACGAGAATCAGCGGCTGAAGACCAGACATAACAACAATACTTGAAATAATGTAGAATAGAAGAATTAAAACATTTTGTCAAAATAGAATGATCACCAAAATTCTTCAGACTTTTTTAATAAGCCAGTTTTGGGGGGAATTTTTAAAAGTAATTTTTTTTTGTCCAGAATCACATAAAATTTTAAGAGTCATGCAGAGTTAAAGAAACATTTCCAATGCTGAGATTCGAATATCAAGGAGCCACTGTCCTTGAACTACTTACAATCATACTTAATATTTTGCTAGGATCCAACAGCATACCATATAATTTGGCACATGCACTAATTATAGCTAAATCTCGATCAAAGGATTCAGCAATCCCCGATCTACATATAGGAGAAAGGATGGATTCAAAAAGAGTACCATCATCAGCATCTGTAACAAACTTGTATTCTCGGCTTAATCACATATCATATGTATACAGTATGAAAAATAATGAGCCAAGAACACTTCCCTGTGGAACACCAGATATCATATTCCTTTTTTAGATCTATCACAAAAAAATTCAATAATAATGCTAAGAACCGACCCACCCACTTCCAAATGTTTGAGTTTGAAAACAAGGGCCTCACGAATAACACGGTCAAATGGAGTACTAAAATTAAGGCCAGCCATACGAAGTTCCTGACCGCAATCAAGGGATTTCTGTACAGCATTGGAGATTGTTAGAAGATATCACATGCTCCAAGGCCTTAACGAAAACTTAATTACACACTAGAGAACAGATGATCACCTTCAGCAAACCTATTAAGACGTTTTGTCAGAAGACTTTCAAAAACTTTGAATAATAAGGTAGTTATGGAAATTAGGCAGTAACCGGTTGTACTTGAGTTACTACAAACACATTTACATAGTCGAATAACATTACCAGTTTTCCAACAAGTAGTAAAAGCTCCTCTTCTTGCTAACTTACGCAAAATAACAGATAATCATGGAGGGAAGAAATCAGCAGTCTTTATAAAAGAACAAAGGAAAAATACCATTTGAGTCCACACCACTATAAGCATCAAGGTCGATCAACAGAGCTTTAATTTCACGAGATCGGAAAGCTAAACTAGTTAGTTTATCCTTAGAAAACAGGAATGATGAGGTTTGAGTTTCTCATTACTTTCAAACACACCAGCCAAAAGGGTTTCCTTTTCCTTTGGCCGGTGAGTGACTGAGGCATCTAGTTTAAGTAAAGAAGGAACTTTTGCATCTACACCAAGGAGTGCAGATTTAAGGGTAGTCCATCAATTACGTTCCTTGGTTGTACCAGAAAGTTTCTTTTGTGGTTAAATTGCATTCCTTTTCAGTTGAAGCATAAACTCTCTGAGCCAAAGCTCTAAGCTGAATATGGTTATTCCAGGATAAATCTGATCTGTCACCCTTCCAAAGATGACAGGCCTCCTGCTTCTCCAAATAAACACGTCTACAGTCATCATTGCACCATGGGTAGTCCTTAACTCGGTATACCTTAGTACTCGGAAAGGGATATGCCTGTAAATTATGTTGACTAGATTCTCGTTCAAAGGAGTAACAAGATCAACATTACTACACAACTGTGACCAGTTAATACCCAAAAGATCATGCAAAATCCCATTCCAGTCTGCGTAAGATTTCATAAAATTTAACATCAGGGACAGGCTGCTCAGTCTTCACAACTAACGACATCAAGGTGGGATCAGATGTCCCAATTGGAGAACCAACCTTACTTGTTATATTGCCAGAGGAGTCAATGTATACGAGATCCAAGCAGTTACCAGACCTTTGAGTAGTTTTACTTATGATTTGCTCACAGCCTTTTTCAGAGGAAAAGTCAAAGCTCTTAAGCCATGACGATCGGTAGAAGAAGTAAAACTTAACCACACCCAATGGTGAGCATAGAAATCACCAACAAAGACAAAAGAGCCTTTTTATCACTTTGTATACTAGCCACAATTGTAAGAAGACAATCAAAGATAGAATTATCCATGTCTGGATTCTAGTCGATCGAACACAAATAGAAGTTGTTATGCCTGCCACAAACTTTTATTACGTCAATCCCATAACATCCAAATTCCTAGCAGGACTTATGAGGAGCAGGCACTCAGTCCTAATATACACCGCCATTCCCCTGTACCTAGGGATAACATTACGTTTCAACATTATTGGCTTCTTAAAGCGTTTTATAAAGAGCTTAAATGAGTGCCTCATATTAGAATGCAAAGTTTCTGAGCACAAAAGAATACCATATTGTCTGGACACAACAATAATGGCTTGAATATTTCCATGAAAACCACGAATATTGGAATACATTAGACGGTATTGACGAAATCCAGGAAGTACTGGTCTCAGATTTCACTCAATGTATCCAGACAGCATAAGAATTGAAAGTAATAAAAAGGACACACCATACTTAAAAACTAAATTACAAGAATGGCAAAAGGAAAAAAAAACAATATGTACAGAAATATGAATAAAGTGATTGATCAAACCCATAGACTATAGAAAAAAAGTCGGAAAAACTGGTCAACATGGAGGAGCCGATGCACCATGCAAGGGTAGATACCTTTCAGGATAGCCACGTCAACTGAAGGAAGGATAGTAAGGATGGCTTGAGAAAAAATAGAATCAGACAAGGAAAAGACAATCTCTTGATATACCACCAGGTATCCATGGCCCTTCTATTAAGCCTGCGTGACACATCATTTCAGGAAAACAAGAGGAAGGAAAAAATATAGAATAATGTGCCCAAGTGTACCCTCAAACAAAACTCAAACCAAAGGCAGTGGATGACCATGGAACTAAGGATATGGCACTACCCAACATTAGAGAATAATGTTTTAATTTTGGAGTGTCCATCTCTTAAAAGAGCCGCTAAAGAATCTCTACTACCCTTAACAAGAGGAATTTAACCACTGAACAATTACAGTACAGTAATTAGCCCCTTGAGCGAAAGGTGTATGAGGACAGAGGAGAATATCGAAAGAATAGGGCCAGACCATTTTGATTATGTGTAGGCAAAGAAAAATAAGCTGCTACGAGAGATATAGATCCATTGCATTACTGTCTGGAAAATCAAAGGATCCAATAACTCTCTAGCCGTAGTATCCCAATTGGTGGCTGGTGCCCTGGGACTATCATATTAGAGTCTGGGCTAAGAATGATGATATTATGATCTATTCTAGGATTAACCGTGGTTCAGAAGAACCTGCAAATGTGTTTAACTGTGTTTTCAAAAAAAAAAAAAAATCAATTGGCAGTATTTCCTTTGCATAATCATATTTGAGTACTTAAAACCAATCTTCACCCTATGGTGAGTGTTTCTTATGTGTACTAAAACGATAATATTGGTTTTCTCTTACATGTATTTCCAGGTATATCTATAGATTCCCCTCTGCATATATTATACAATTCATCGGTTAGAACACTTTCATAACTATTTAATATAGTTATTTTTTCTTATTTCGTATATTAAACGTTGATAATTATTTTTATTATTATTATTATTTCGGAGATGCTATTTCAGAATATGCAACTTAAACATATTGGGGTACGAAATTTCAAATTTCTAACCACGTCATTAGAAAGACATCCACAGCCCAACCTATACCATTAGTAATATAATTTAGTAGAGAAAATAATGAATCGACTGCTATATTTTTCATTGGTTTATTCCTTGTGTTATGTTCTTTTTCAACTCTCTCAAGTTGTTTTTATATAATAGTTAATGATATTATTATTATTATTATTATTATTATTATTATTATTATTATTATTATTATTATTATTATTATTATTATTATTATTATTATTGCAGTGTTACTAAACACTGGCTACTGGTTTAATAAGACAAAATGCATATGGAGTTTTTCATGATCGTTTCTTGAATACAATTGAGCTTTCATTCACTTTATATCTGTGTACCCAATATCTTTGTAATTATATAAGATACTATATGGTAAAGTCTAGTTATTAACATTTTCCAATTCATTTCTTCCTGGTTATCATTTTTTTTTTATGATACCCGGAGCTTCTTGACTAAGCGTGAAAGTATTACATTAAAATTTCACCTAGGGGTTACCTAAGTAATTTAATATATGTACATATATATATATATATATATATATACACACACACACACACATATATATATATATATATATATAAATTTCCGGTATGATCAGACAAAATGTTATCGCTTACACAATCGTTATACATAATGAAAACTATTATTTATTAATTTTTCTTTTTTTACTTAAGTGAGTACAAACAGATTATGGAGGTATGATAAGCATTTTCCTATAATTTTAATCATAGATTAAACACATAATGGAATAGTAAAATATAACAGGGAAGTGTAAAATTGGTTTCATAATCATTGCTTTGATAGATAGAACAAAACAGATAAAACATTTCTTTTTTTTCACTTCTAACGATATATTTCTTTAAATATCACTTGCTGATTAAATATGGATTTATACCTATCTTTTAAGCTAACTAGGGATAAGGTAAGTACATTTTGTTCAGTAGTTGATAGCTTCCCCGTTAAATAAATAAGTTGCGCGATATAACTAAAGGATATTTTATGACGTTTTATGAGGGATCTATAAAAGATATATTGTTTATGGATCTTCTTCCTGCAGCATAATGGAAATTGCCTAATAGTTATGTCATACATTTTTATAGAATTATTGTCCCTTCAACGTTACCAGGTTGAAATAATTTTTCCTTTTTGTCGAGTTTTGAGTCTGACCTGAATGTTACAAAGAGGAATACGGCTGAATAATAAATTCAATTTTTAGGGTGATGTGCACGAAGCCCCTTTTCCAAACAGCAATGGAATGATTCTTGGGAAGACTGAACTTCAATTCCCCATTGCACGGGAGCAGATATATTCATAAACACCAATTCAGGCAAAGTGAGAAAGAAAATAGATTTTAGAAGACCAAACCATTCCAGAAACCAATGTCTAACGTTAGCCTATTCTTTTTCTCAAAAGGTTTGCTTTTGTACCCAGGATTTAAGGCTCGATATCCATTTTAGCTTGACTACTGTATCTTGTTTTCAATAAAAAAAAAGGTGGTTTCAAGTTTTCTTAGACCACACTTAGGGGATTTAATACATATATGTAGCTTCTACTGTGAGCTTATAGTATTGCCGATATTTCGGTAATGCACTGTTAATGCTAAGTATCGGTCGAAAGTACAGTTATTGAAAGAGAAGTGGCGGGGTTATTGATTTTTTTAATGGGGTTGGGGGGGAGGGTCCATTCGTAATTGCCCTTTTCAAAAATAGTTTACACTTGCATTATTTCAGGTACTCCTTTACTTATTCAAGATTCATTTTGTATATATACCTAACGTTCATACTAATATCATATATCTTTTAATATATTTATCTTACTATTGATCAGGCTTATTCAAAAGAAGATTTCAAAAGGAAATACCTTTATATATTTCATAACGAATAAAAACCGACATCGACTAGATATTGAGTCAAATGAAAACCATAAAACTAATTACATCAACCAGAAAACATCTATATATATATATATATATAAATATATATATATATAGGAAAACCGAGGAAGGGGGAGACAAGACAGTTTGATGTCCCACCCCATATGACATCACAAGCATTAGCCGAGGCTGCAGTGACGATGGACGTGGCAGAGCAGGCATTGGGACTTTCATCGGTATCCCCGACCTCTAACGTTAGCACTAGGGAGCAGCGGCATTGTAGCCTAGGTCATTGGCCCACCTCATATCTCGAAGTGGCCGGCTAGGAATGTTAGCAGTTAGGATTGACCTGCCAGATAAATCCTTTTGAGCGCTGATCAATACAGGAGCCAGCGTTTCACTGATTTATAAAAGATTCTCCTCAAAACTCACTACAATCAGCGGCATCCATCGTCCTTGACACGCCATGAGGAAAAAAAACTATGCGTAAATCATACAACGATCGTCGACTTTAAGGTGGGATCTGCGAAGTTTGCACATGATTTTTTTATCCTACCCACTTCGGGAATTAATAGAAATTGAGGTTATTTTAGGATTTGATTTTATCTCCAATAATCAAATAGGTATTTTGGCGGGAAAAGCTACAATAACAACAAGATAAGGAGGGTACATTTTACAGATAGAAAGTCTTGAGGGAGTAATTATGTGAGCGGGCTCAGAGAGACATTTAAGTAAGGTAACAACTGCAACTGAGAGAGAAGTGTTGTTCTCCCCAGACACTTACGAATATACCAGTAACCCAATGTCGCTCTCTTCCGGAAGGAACCAAGGTCGTTGGTAAACCCCATGACAGTTGGGCCCATATGATGTTAGAGGGCCTAACAAAAAATAAAAGAGAACAGAGCTTATATAACGATAGTTAATTTTTCAAATAAAAGAGTTGTATTAGGAAGTGATTCTTTGTGTGAAATAGAGTTATGTGAAATTGCTAATAATAGGATGTTGGGAGCCACAACTCCACCCCGCACAGACGTAGGAATATCAACCTGTAGTTAGTGACATTGTCAATAATTATTCCGATACAACTGCAATTATAGGTGAGCTACCCAGGAGGATTGATCGATTTCCTTTTAGCATTTGAAAGTGGGCAGGTTGAGCCGATCAGGCCAAGGCCTTTATAAGATACCCATTCATTTCCAGGGAGAGATAGAAAGGAAAATTAATAAATCAAGGGAACAAGGGATAATCGACGAGAGTGAGTCACCCTGGACTTCTCCAATTGTAGCTGTTAGAAAAAAAGGATGGCTTGGTAAGATTGTGGGGTTGATTATATGAAGTTGAATGCAGTCACTAAGGATAATGCATATCCACTGCCCTCGATTGAATAATTACTTGTGAAGGTAGTAAATAATATACAAACTGTTGATTTAAAAACTGGATACTAT
Organism: Palaemon carinicauda; assembly: GCF_036898095.1. Classification (NCBI taxonomy): domain Eukaryota; kingdom Metazoa; phylum Arthropoda; class Malacostraca; order Decapoda; family Palaemonidae; genus Palaemon; species Palaemon carinicauda. The sequence continues at coordinate 125,477,457 of NC_090728.1, read as the reverse complement.
TAAGTACCTATCCAGGACGACATTATCTGTAAAACGGCATTTATAGCTAATGATAGACAATTTCAGTTTAATTTTCTTCCTTTCGGTGTCAAAAATTGATCCAAGTCATTTCTCTTGAGTAATGATGGTGGCTTTTGTCTCCCTTAATTGGCCATAATGTTGTTGTTTATTTAGACGATATCATAATTACAGGGAAAATGGACGAAGAACATGATAATAGTATTCGTAAAGTTTTAGAAGCATTGCGACGTGATGGTATGAAAAAAAAATTGTCAAAGTGCAAATTTTTTCTGTAAACAGGTCGAATTTTTAGGTCACATAATAACCCCAGAAGCTATCCAACCCTGGCCCAGTAAAGTAGCGGCTATTAGATATTTACCAAGGCCCACGTAACTCAAGGGAAGAAACTGGGTTCCTAGGGCTCACTGGGTATTATTCATAAGAAGTTTTGGAGATATAGTGAGACCCTTAGATGCTTTAAAGAAACAGAAAATAATAAATGGGGGAGTGGAAGAAGAAAAGGCCTTTAAGAATTTAAAAGCTGCCTTAACTAGAAATGAATTACTCGCATATCCCAGATGGATCGCAAGTTTTTAGTGACTACAGATCAAGTAGCATAGCTATTGGTGGCGGAGTTTCTTAACGAGGTGATAAAGGCCGAGAGCGATCCCTTTGTTTGGCTTCTAGGGCATTAAAGAGGGCAGAAAATTTTTTTTAGTACATTCGATCGAGGGGCTTTAGTTATTCTTTGGGTTCTAGAGAGGCATTGGTTCTTTTTGTTAGTCGATTTAGTGACAAAATGATCATCGCCTCTTATGTGATTTGTATTATTTAAAGGGATTTGATCTCTCGACAACCAAGATTGATTGAGAGATTGTTAAGAGTTTAATATTAAAGGGTTTTCACCACATTGAAAGTAAAGCTACCAAGGTAGCTGATGCTCTCTATAGAGGTGCAGAAATAGGAGTAACAACTAGGGCACAGAAGAGGAACGAAGACCATAACCAAAATATTGAAGACTCCAATCAAAATAGAGAAAATAGAGAATTCTCCCGAGGAACAAGCGGAATACGGTAGCGAAGAGAGAAGGAGGGGGAGAGTTGCAGATATTAGGGAGAGAGAGAGAGAGATAAGAGTATTGAAGGTGAATGTATGTGGGTGGCTAAGGACATGACCAGGCATGTCCAGAATGAATACCCTGATTATACAGGTTAGATTGGCTTGGGAGGTTGAGACACAAAAGAAGTCCGAGAGGGACAGAAAAAGAGGGCTGCATGGAAAGAGTGTGAGTTGTGATTAAAGGTGAATCAGAGAGTCAACCGTCATTTCTTAGTGCGCCTCATGAAATTTTTTTTTTTTATAGAAAATATCTTTATTGTGGTTACGAGAAGACGGGAGAGGAATTTTGTGTACCGGTAGTTCTTCCTCCGTCTTTAATTAATCGAGCCCTCCACATAGGACGTGCAAGTCCGTATGAAGGGCATTTGGGGATTGATAGAACATTAAGGAGAGCGCGGGAGTCCTTCTTTTAGTTAAGAATGAAAAATTCTATAGAGAATTATAAAAAAAGGTTGTCATGCTTGTAAATGTTTCAAAGAACATAAAAACAATGTACCGGAAGCAAGAAAGTGGCCTGTGATTCCTATTAAATTTGATAGAGTGCATATGGATGTGGTAGGACCATTTCCTACTGGTTTAACACAAAATAAGTGTATATGTGCATTTGTGGATGCATTTACTCGGTACACTCATAGTTATGCAAAGTTTGAAAAATCGGCAAATTCATTAGCCCATGCACTGCTCTTTCATTACTAAGTTTGGTTGCCCGAATATTTTGACAAGTGATAATGGTCTCGAGTTTATAAAAAAGGTGGTGAAATCGGTCACGGACTTGATGAAAATTTAACACTTTTCAGAGAGAGCGTATAAGTCTTCAGTAAATGGCTTAGTAGAATCGCATAATCGGGAAGTAGTGCTAATTTTAGGTTACCTAGTGGCTGATGACTTCTTCATTGGCACCCCATGCTTCCTACAGCTGAGCTAGCTTTGAACATTGTGTATAATGTTTCGCTCAGGACACGCCTTTCTTTTTACTGTAAGGACAATATCCGTGTTACCATATACGGTTATCATTAATTCGCAACTATTACCAAATTATTCAACTGAGCAATACTGTGTATATTTATTAAATCTATTGAGGAGTGTAATGAACACCACTGTAAGGTTTTTGAAAGAGCCAATGGAAAACACAGCTCAAAGGATGATGGTTGGTTCAAAACCGCACCGGTAAAGGTATTTGTGGGCGATCGTGTGTATTTGAATCGATTACAACCTAAGAATTACAAACTAGAGCCAGCGTATTTGGGTCCGTACCGAGTAACGATTCTTAAATGTAACACAGTTGTGATACAAAGCATTATTAATGGCGCAGTGTCTGAACATCGTCAGGCATCCATACATGCGGTACCTCCTGGAAAAGTAGTTTTCAAACGTGTTTTTCCTTACCCCTGCATACGTGGCATTCCTAGAGTTGATAAGCAAAGTTTTTTTTTTTTTTTTTTTTTTGCTGTTGTTGTTGTTGTTTGAACAGACCTCATTTCTTCTTTTGACGTGTTTTAATTAATCTTGATGATAACAATGTGCTCTTTTGTGGATACTTAATATATACTTAAAATGTCAAGGTAATTTTGCTGAGTGTGGCAATAGTATAACATTTCTGAGTGAGCGTAAAAACAATCTAAGGTTAAATATGTCAGGTGAGATCCGTCAGGCGGATGCTGTATTATTCATATATTTTTATGATTCCTGGTTGCTAGGGCCAGGGTGGTTACCGAATGACAGGAGGTTGCAGGATCAAAAGTTTAGCCTTGAGGATAGGCAGTGTTAGAGAAGGTGTATATGTGAATACCTTATACTTAATTTTATAAGAGAAGGGCGGGAAGATGAATGATTTTCTTAGAAAACGACTAGTGGCCACCGATTGAAAGTTAGAAGTGTGAGAGTAGAGGTCATTTAAATGAATGGCGAAACGGTGGTGGTGAGTTCTGTTGCGAAATTGTGCCTTAAACCCCGATAAGTAAAATGGAAGAATTAAAGAATATCTCTTCCTACCCCTGTCCCGTACCCCTGTCCCACCCGAAAAGACAGTATTGCCCACAACCAGGTAGAGGTTATTGATTAGGCCATATAACACTGATGTTATGTTTTTTATTTTTTACTTTGAGCATTCTGTATTTTAGTTGCAGAGGTCTTAAGAAGAAATGTATGGTATTATTTGTATTGTATTGTGAACATTTTTTCAGGCAATATTTTGATTTTAATTCTTGTTTGTGGAAGATGCGTTATTCTTTTGGGTAATTTCTACACACACACACACACACACACACACACATATATATATATATATATATATACATATAATTTATATATGTGTATATATATACATTTATATATATATATATATATATATACATACATATGTATATATATAATATATATACATTTATATACATATATATATATATATATTATATATGTGTATATATATATATATATATATATATAAGATACATACAATAAAGAACAATATATAGTTATCGTACAAGAAAGCGTAAGATAGATTTTGGGCCAATGTTAAAAATTTAGCCTAACTGGTGAAAAGAGCAGGTGTTGCAATTTCCGATTATTCTCGCTTCACCTCGCCCCTCGGTAAATTGGAATCACGTTTAGATTACCGGAGTTAGGATCATATCGATTTTAAATCATCTTCGGGAAAAGTTTAAGTTGATTTCAGGCTATCGATAAGCGTTTAAGTTAGTGAACCAGTTCTTTTTTTCCGTTTTACTTTGTATCTATAACATAATATCCATGCAGATAAAGCTGATAACAACACCAGTAATAATCATGATAGTAGTGATGATAAATAGGCCTGCCGTCTTGCCAGTATTTCTTAAGTTTTGTTCGTTATGGGTTTCTTCCGATAAATCATGAATGTATCAGCGATCACTGATTTTGTTTTATTATTGTATAACCTACTAATTTAGGGGTGGGTGAGAAAACTGTGTAATATTAAGTATGTGGGTAATAGATACTACTTGCGTATCCGTACATCAGGTGTTTTATCACTAACCCTCAAGACCTTTAAACATACTTTACTATTTGGAATACACAAAACGTTGTTTTTGAGAATGACATATATTTCATGATAAAATCAAACATAAGAATCGATAATTTTTTACCTTCAAAGATTAAAACATTAAGTCATTGCATGTATTATTAACCAAAAGGGAGAATTAGATGAACTCAAATGTTTCAGAAACATTGCATGAAGGAAACTGATTATATCATATTTAAAGGTGTAACGACGATAAACGATCACGCTGTTGTAAAAATACTACCATCGTACGGGCTGTGTGTAATAGATAGTACAGTTGTTACTCATCACTCTTTCTTTTTAGCAAAAAGGCTAGGCGAACTGCCATTAACTGTGGTTAATGACTGGAAAAGTACGTGATCACAAAAACCCTGTGCCCTAAGAGTAGCCATGCCTCATACTTTTACAAACGTGGATGCGTCTCCTGAATAGTGACACGTGTCAAGACCCCCTTTTGGATGTTATAAATGGACGATGAGCACTGCAGATTTCACGAGTGCGGCTAAAGAAGCTAGTGACAGAATGGAAGATCAAAGCAAGTACTGGGAATTTCGGTACTCTACCAGCATGATTGAGGGAGATAGCGTTTATGACTGATAAGAGGAGGATAGGCATCCTGTGTGTGCAGGAAATTAAATGAGAGGAAGGAAAAACCGGAGAGATAGGAAATGAGTATACAGCAGCCCACGGTAGGGGAGAAACGGAGTTGGGGTTATAATAGGTAATATCTGTAGGTGATTAATGTTTGAAGTAAAGATATTAAATTTAAAGAAAAAAACTCGGTTATGGAATAGAGAAAATAACAAACAAAAATGGAAAGAAAAAGAAAAACCAAAAGAAATTAATCAAAATGAGAGAGAGAGAGAGAGAGAGAGAGAGAGAGAGAGAGAGAGAGAAAATATCAAAGATTGTTTTTGAGCAAACATTAAACTTTTACTTATATTAAGAAAAAATTTAACAGTTTTAAAATGTGATTCCTGAGTTTAAAGTATTGACTCGTCACTTTCTTTCAATAACCAATCCTATTTTTTTCTGACTACAAAGACTGATGTCTTAATCCTTACTTACATATGAGTTATTTTTTTTTGTGTTTGTGTGTTTGGGGGGGGGGGGGGGGGAAGGGGGGGGGGGGGGGCTGAAATAAAGGTCCTGAATTTGGGCCTTAATTCAAGAACTAATTAAATAGCCTTTGCGGGTGATCAACTTCAAACCGCTGGTGTACCTTGATAAATAATTGGTTTTAGCGTAATTTTACACTAGGCTCTAATGAGGAGGCTAGAATCCTGTATGATAAAAATCGCTGCTAAATGCATTTTGTTTCTAATTTTTAGTTCAGAGAAGACACAGTATTCCCATGTCATTGTATATTAGAATCAGTTATAAATAATCATTTAAGAATTACTTATAAATGGATCGTAATGCCCTAATAAAATATTGAAGGTATATGTTTCTGAATATGTACGTTTTCCTAGATTATTCAATGAAAAAGTAATGTTTTGTAGAGTAGCAATGTTGTGGCTATCCCTTCTGCTAAGCATAGGAAGATGCATCTTATTCTTTTCTATTCACAATGGATTATCTATATATGCTTCATATAAATGAATTTAGAGTATCATGTAAAACTCTTCATGGCAGTGGGAAAATATTGCAGTATATTTTGCTTTAATCATAATTTAATCAGTAAATAATTTCTAATATTGACATTTCCACGTCTTGATTATACTCCCATTATTTTAACATATGCTGTTCAATTCGGTAAAAATTTTACAGCTAAAATTTAGCCTTCACAGTAACAGTAGATCAGCCATTAAAGATGAAGTAGTGAATTGCTTATCCGGAATAATAACTTAAGCACTGTTCAACATCGATGACCCTTTAGTAATGAGGTAACTAAAGAAGGTAAAAAAAAAAAGAAATAATATCATCCTACATTTACTTGAGAACTTATTGCCAATATTTAAGCAACTTAGACATACTGAAGTAGATTTAAAAGATGGATGCCGAATATACGATGTTGACTTCTACACCACAAATATTGAATCCGAAGGTTATATTTTAAGATAATCTAGTCTTAGATAGTCTGGCTTTGGTCTCTCTTTATGACTCATACATGGCACAGGTCATTGTCTGTATTCACTTGAGACTCCGTCATAAACTTGGATTTGGCGGATTCTGCTATTAAAAATAAACTCTGCCAGATATAGAGGTTACATATTACCTTTCGTGAAAAAGCACCAAGGATCGCGTATCTAGGCTCCAATAAGTAAAGATCTTTGGTATCACCATTGTAAGTAATGTTGTCAAGGGCGTGTTTGAATTTTATATTTTCATAGCTCATGCTAACTGCTGCCATCCCAGGTAATGGGAATATTACCTGAATGAAAAGGAGAGAATAACAATACATATTCATTACGTCATATCTTACAACGTAAATTACCATTTACTTTTTTTATTGAGAACTATTTCTAATTTGGTCATGGATGCCCGATAAAAACTTTCAAAAACTTATAAAAAAGTAAGAAATCAGTGAAATGATAAAGTAAATTGCAGAATATTCTCAATATACCACTTCATGTTGTGTAATTTGATAAGGTATCGAGGTACAAAAAAGTATTTCCATACATACGGTTGTGATTTGAGTTGAATGCTATAACTTCAACATAAAGGTGAACATTGAATCAGTTTAATTAGTACTTTACTTATCATTGTGGTTTGGTCATTGCTGACAAATGTATCAGGGGATAATCTTGCAATGCATATTTGCGAAGAGATATTGAATCATTTTCTCCCTTACCCAAAATCATGAACACTGAAGTCCAGTGGACGTGGCGTAACAGATTTGCATATCATTTAAGTAAACACACACACACACACACACACACACACATATATATATATGTATATATATATATATTATATATATATATATAACTTTGTCCGAGTAATATATTAAATCATCAACGTATACTACATATAACGTATCATGAAATACCATCAAAGATAGTCGGACATAGTGGTTGAAAATAATTTTGATTAGATCTCGAGTTCAATATCTCATTATAGAAAAATAACATATTTAAGTTTGGCATAGATGAACCAAAAGATTTGATAAACGAATTTAATTATAGACCATTCTATTTGTGAATGGTTTGAATGCATTTAT
>NC_090728.1:125462641-125467641 GCF_036898095.1 Palaemon carinicauda | reverse complement strand
TTGTTGGTAAACCCGTGAGCTCATCGATTAAGTCGGTCATTATCCTTCGAACGATATTCACCGGAGTCTGTTCTATTGGACTTTTTAGAAACCCTGAGTGAATTCGTATAAATAAGTCATTGATAGACGTGTGATTAATCACATTTGTTCAAGAATATTTTCTATTCAGAGCGAGTGGACTAAGTAGGTGATGACATACTTGATTTCATCCAATGTTTATGGGGTGATGTTGATTGACCCATAATTATCCTCATGGGTGTTTCAGAAGCTGGATTTCTCAGTCAACATTTGAGCAAGTAACTGGTAAGTAATCAATGAAAGTCCCTCATAATGTGTATTCAACTAGTCTACTTGTATTGTGAAAAATCTTAAAAGTCCCCGATTATTGGAATTGCGTAGTTCCAATGAAGATGAATAATATATCTAGGAAAACGAAAATAATGATGAATATAGTTTTCTATGTCAGTTAAAATACAGAGTAGATTGAAATACAAACTGATATATATATATATATATATATATACTGTATATATATATATATATATATATACTGTATATATATATATATATATATATATTTTCATTTATATATATATATATATATATATTTTCATTTATATATATATATATATATATATATGTGTGTATATATAATCGTAGAAGATGAAGACTGAAAATATAAGTGGTCATTATTTCTTTGAAACCAAAATCATAATTGATAAAAAAAAGGGAGCACAAGGAGCATTAATGTGACTATAAATTACGTTAGGACGTTAAGAACATATAAGGAGTGAAAATTAGGAGCACCAGGCAAGCGTTAATAGAATAGATTTTTGGGCTCATGATATGATGAGATGAGGAAGTAAAACCAGTAAATGCAGCAATGAAAATATAAAGGACTTTCTGAAAGGGATTAACAGCATTAGTTAAGAGGTAATTGTCTGATGAAATAAGAAATTATGTGATAGTCAAGAAGTAAAAAAAGGGAGGTAATATAAATGGACGGGAATGGTGAATAAGAACTTGAGGGAGAGGAAATATAGAACAATCTAGCATAGTAAAAACAGTGATTTTATAATAGAATAATAAAACAGTGAGGTATAAGTAATGATAGTTTTACTGAGTAGAAGTTAGATGTTAACGATAAAATGGACGGAAAAGTGAACGAAATAAGAGTAGGGAGAGCCAGTGAAAAAAAAAAATCCAAATGATTGTGATTTGGAATGATTAGTATATATGTGAATATAAGTCATTTTTAAATCGAACAACTGGTTGAGCAAACAAAGTTTTCATTCAGAGGAAAGTAATAAAACCAAATTATAAAAAGAGAAATGAGATATGTCCTTCCCGAGAGATTGGTGTAAATGAACATTGGAACAACGGTAGTTTTGTAAATATAAAAGTGTCGGAGGGTATCCAATTAACTGCAGCTATTTACAAAGAAGGAAAAAATAGTAAGATTATCTTGAAAATTTTCAGTCGTATTGCAAGATCAATTCAAGCATAGCATTCATTTCTGGAATCCCACTACAACGAAAATAATATAAAATGCCACAAAATCACTTTAGGAAAGCCGATCTCACAAACCTTATTTTTTGAACAAGTGATTCCATGGTAAAAAGGAAAGTAAGAAAATAATACTTAACCTGGGAAAAGAAGGGAAAAAACTTTCGTCAAACCAAGCTGTCATATTGCCTTTATGATGAATTATATATATATATATATATATATGTATGTATGTATATATATACATATATGTATATATAATAAATATATATATATATATATATATATATATATTTAAATTAATAAATATATATATATACACACACACACACACATATATATATATATATATATAATAGATACATACATATATATATCTATATATATATATATATATATATATATAAATGTATATACATAGATATAGATACATACATATATATATCTATCTATCTATCTATCTATCTATCTATATATATATATATATATATATTGACAATCTATCGCTGAGGCAGGCGATGTATAAATTTATCACTATGGTGGAGGAAGGATCAGAAAAACGAAATTCTTGGACTAGCGCTTTCGTATTGTCATACCTCTTCAGGTCTAATTGGACCTGAAGAGGTATGACAATACGAAAGCGCTAGTCCAAGAATTTCGTTTTTCTGATCCTTTCTCCAGCATAGTGACATATATATATATATATATATATAAATAGATGGAAAGATGGATAGACATTAGTCAAACTGACCTCTCCCCGACATTTTGGTAGAAGGGGGAGTGAGTAGTCATAACCTAGTAAAAGTTGATTCCATGTGCGTGTGTGTGCATATCTAACAAAATATTTAGCGGTAACATTTTACGGGATGCATTCACTATTTTGGAAATTAAATGTTATTGACAGTAGAACCTAAATATTCACTGTTATTTGAAACATTAACATGAAGGACATACTAGGACTAAGATTATTATTATATATATATATATATATATATATATATAGTCAGCGCAGATCGGTCTGTCCGGGTAGTGGGCCGGACACAGCGTTCCGCGCAAATCGGAGGCATGGGGTTTATCGGGGAAAAAATCGACTGGGACAAATTGACTAATTGGCATCTTTTTATACAAGTTAGCATCTACATATCTGCTTAGGTGGAAGCTAGCCAGTGTGTTTCCTGTAGTCGTGGAGTGAGGTTGTGTCAGGTTGAGAGGGCCGAGTTGCAATCGTTCTTTTGTGTGTTCGCGTGGCATTTTTGTGTATCAACCCCCCCCCCAGTGATGTCTAGACCCCATACAAGTCACGATGACATTGTTAGAGTGATAACCTGTCATAATTTAGGTCAGCAAATGAAGGAAATAGTAAAGAATACTGGCTGTGAACGAGAGGACAGTGAGGCGCTTGGTGGCGAAGTACAAGGCAGGAGGTAGCGCCGAGATCCCTTCTCACTCCTAGTCTGGTTCCCCCTCCCCGGAAGATTCCTGTTCATACTTTAGTGATATTAAAGCGAAGCCTAGAAGAAAATCCAACATTAACGGCTTAGCAACTGAAAGAACAGACCCTAAATTGTTGAGCGACGTCAGTGTTCGTACGATTCAGGAAAACCTGTCGAAGCGCCTCGACTTCGAGAAGTGATCGCGAGAAAGAAGCCCCGCTTTAACTTTTAAACAAAGGCAGAGGAGGGTTGCTTTTGCCAAGACATACAAGGATTGGACCTTGGAGCAGTGGCGAGAGTGTCTTGTGGAGTGACGAAGCGACCTTTTGTGTGAGTGAGACGACCGGGAAACAAGTGTGGTGGCGAAAGGGGTCAGATCCTTTTAAGCCTAATCTCACGGCCAAGACAGTTAAGCACCCAGCATCGCTTATGGTCTGGGGTTCGTTTGCCTATGGTGGTGCCCCAAGCCTTGTTGTTTTGCCTAAAGGCATAATGGTTAATGCTGACCTCTATTTGAACATTTTAAAAGACAATTTAGCGGATTGTTTTGCGGCTACAGGAGCTGATATTTTTCAGGAAGACGGTGCCCCTTGCCATACGACTAAAAACAGTGAAAATGTGGCTGGAAATAAGCGAAGTGAACTATATTCCTGATTGGCCAGGTCGAAGTCCTGATATTTCGCCCATTGAGAACCTTGGGCGATAGTTAAAGCCCGCCTTCGTAAAGAAGTGACGACAAACATAACACTTCTCGAGGCGGCGCTCCATAAGATGTGGGCGGATATACCTGCCGAAATACTACAAAACCTCGCCGATAGTGTTCCTCAACGACTTTTGGAGGTCAAGAAGAGGAAAGGCTACCCTATAGACAAGTAGCAGGGATATTGGAGAGTGTTCAATTAAATTTTTATTGATTTATATTGTGTATTAGAGTAGATATGGGGGAGGGACCAAAATGAATGGCACAGGCGGATGCTGCCCCGGACAGACCGACCCGCGCTGACTGTATATATATATGTATATATTGTATATATATATATATATATATAAATATATATATATATAAATATTATATATATATATATATTTATGTATTATAATATATATATATATATATATGCATTTATATATATATATATATGCATTTATATATATATATATATATATATATGTTTTATGGAGTTCCTCTATTGATTGTTTATCAAATCTTTGGTTTTAAAATCCTTTGATGGGTGTGATTGAAAGTCATGTTTGTGCATTAACGGTTTAAAGTCCATTGGCTCTGTGGTTGAAAACTAACTATTCTCTCTCTCTCTCCTCTCTCTCTCTCTCTCTCTCTCTCTCTCTCTTTTCATCCTATTCGTGTCAGACCTAGGGTGCGTTGGGTTTTTTTATTTTCGTTTCAGATAATCTTCAGATACTAGAGAGAGAGAGAGAGAGAGAGAGAGAGAGAGAGAGAGAGAGACCTAAATGCATCTCTGAATGTGCCAAATAATGACTTGGATCAGAGGAATCATGGGAAACTATAGTTTGGATGAAATTTCAAATCTTATCAGACATTTCAAGAAGATGTCATAGACGAGGCCAGTTGAATAACTGACAAATCTTATAGAGAAAAGTAAGTTCAGTATAGGGCTTTGAAATGTTTAAAAGAAATTAAAATAATTTAACTACTGTATAATATTTGTTTCTCGGGGATAAGACTGAAGCATGTTAACCACCATAATATTGACGAAAAGAGACATTTAATTTCTGTAAACAAATTTAGGGTAATTTTAAAGGGTACGAAATAAGAATGAATTAGATTATGAGATTATTTGAAAAACATGTTATAAACTAATTGCACGTTACGTAGGTTGCTGAATATTATAATTAGAGGATATAAGAGCAACGAGAAGGTACAGCAGTAAAACCTATTGTTGAAATAGAGGAAATATGAGATTGAGATAACACAATTCTGAGTTTACTGGGGCATGCCTAATTCTTGATCATCAGTAAGCTTAAAAGAAGGTTCGTAGTCGAGTGCTTCATGTAAGTCAGGCCCTTAAAGCATCATTATTT
>NC_090728.1:125452641-125455141 GCF_036898095.1 Palaemon carinicauda | reverse complement strand
GGGGTTCGAGTCCAGCTCAAACTCGTTAGTATCCTTTTTCGCTGTAACCCAGCAATCCTCGTTAGCTAAGGATGGTGGGTTTGGGAGAGCCTATAGGTCTATATGCGGAGTCATCAGCAGCCATTGACTGGCCCTTCTTGGTCCTAGCTTGGGTGTGGATTGGGCCTGGGCATTGACCATGTATATGGTCAGGTCACTTGAGCAGTGCCCTGTTCGGTAAGACAATGTAATTGTCCCTTGCCTCTGGCATTCCTGACCGCCCTACAAACCTTTTAAATTTCATTAATAGTTTCTCCTTCCAATAATATTTCATCTTTTATTGCATATTCCGTTCTTATCACCTTTGTCTTTCTTCTTTTTATCTTGAGCCCATACTCATGTGTTATACCTGGCATTGTGGTAAGCAAGCTTTGCCAGTCCTCTGCCGTTTTGCTAATAAGGACAGCGGAATCAGCATACTCTATTTTCGCCCATCTCCTGCTACCAATCTAGCACAGTCCATCTCCACCATCCCCAATGTTCTATGCATTACAAAATATATGAGAAGGATAAGCAAATAGGAGGCACTACATTCCCTTGGAGTACTCTAGTGTTCACTGGAAATCTATTTGATAGGATTCCTTTTAACATTATCTTTGCACTTGCTATGATCATAAACAGACTTAATAAAATTAACATATTTAAGAGAAAATACATAATAACACAAGACTCTCCACAAATATGGTCGGCAAAAATTATCAAGGGAATTTTAATAAGCCACAAATAGCATTAAAGGTGGACTTTTATCTATTATTTATTACTCTATAACATAACAAAAAATTAAAATCATGGTTAGTACAACTTCGTCCTTTTAGAAACCTTACTTGTCCATCCCTCAACTTTTCATTATTCTTTCTCTCAATTGTATTTAGAGAAAGCTTACTATATATTTTCAGGACAAACTCACGCAAGTTTAATGCTAATTTAATCATTTAATTCGTCATATATCTTTTTTTTATCATTTTGATCCAGACTCCCAGCTCTCACTCACCAGATTTTGTCTCTTCATGCCACAATCTTCAAAATAATCTTGTAAGTATTCTTGTAGTCCCTTCACTTTAAGCCAAAATTATCTCAGCAGTTTTTCAATCGTATCCAAAGGCTTTACCTCTCTTGAATTTTTTAAAGATAGCTTTGACTTAAACACACCAAATTCACTCATGGGCAGAGCAAGATTTTTCATATATTGATCGAACAAAAAAAAAAGCATAAAACATTGTCATTCATATGCGCTCGATTATTCACTCCAACCTGTTATTTGTTTACGAAAAGTTATTATTTGAAGATATCCTTGAGTTTCTAAAAGTAAAAAAAAAACATATACGCATATACTTGCACACACACACACTCACATACTCACACACACACGCACACAAACACACACATAGACAACACACACACACATATATATATATATATATATATATGTATATATATATATATATATATATACTGTATATATATGTATAATATATACATATAACTATATATGTATATATATAAATATATATATATAAATATATATATATATATATATATATATTTATATATATATATCTATATATATATATAAATATATATGTATATATATATATATATATATGTGTGTGTGTGTGTATGTGTGTATTGTGTGTGTTTGTGTATGCATGTGTGTGTTTATAAGTATATATATATATATATATATATAATTATATATATATACAGAAATATATATTTATATTTATATATATATACATATTATATATATATATATATAGAGAGAGAGAGAGAGAGAGAGAGAGAGAGAGAGAGTTTGTATATATATATATATACATATATATATATATATATATATACACACACACACACACACATATAATATATATATATATATTTATTTATATACATATATATACTGTATATATAGATATATATATATATATATATACACACACACATATATATATATATATATATATTTATATATATATATGTATATATATATATATATATATATGTGTGATATTATATATATAATATATATGTATACACGCAGTACATGAGAAAAAGAATGTTATAAGGAAAAATATCTAAGGAACCAAAATGTAACAATGGTATAAATCTTGACCAGTTTCACACTATTAAAACTTCTCCAAGAGGTCTGGTAACAGTAGCCTAACTCTAGAGTGAACAGGCAAGGGTGAAGGGTACATGAAAAACATACCAACAGCTAAAAATATTCAGGTAAAGGAAAAGAAAATTAGTTTCCCTCTTTTATGACAAAGGGAGAGTGTGCCATTAGCAAATCTCTCTTTTTGTAGTACACCTGATATCAGAGGAGTTTATTTTTCGAGAAAAGTTATATATATATATTTTTCTTTTTTATGAAATTAACTATAACTACGTATGATGCATTTGTATATATATATATATTATATATAGTATATAATATATGTAATATATATATATATATATACTGTAT
>NC_090728.1:125419827-125439827 GCF_036898095.1 Palaemon carinicauda | reverse complement strand
GGTAGAGGTTCTCTGATTCTTGGCTACTGTCGGCGGCATGGTTTTATTACCTTTGCCGGGGGGCAGTGGAATCACGGCCCGAATTCGCTGGCCGCTAAGATTAGCGGCCGGCAGCCGGGTTTCAGTGTTTTCAGCCATCGGCTGGCAATGATTACCGGCCCGCACACAGTCACGAATCATTGGGCTGCCGTCTATTAGTTAAAGATAGTATATCTTTGATCTATAAAGGGATAGTTGCCGGCCGTCACAATAACATGCGATGTACAGTAGTTGCTATATTTGTAGTGTAGTACACACTGCATTAGTAGAAACTGCTGTACAGAGTTTGTGATAACACTAATGTTCTTCATCATACTTAATGCTATCTTGTACAGCCTTTTGTTGAGACCATACTTTATATAGAAAGTGAGTTCTTTCTGTATTCTTTCAATCCCGTATATTAAAACTATACATTAAATTTCCGTTTAGGAAATTACATAAGGTATTCTAGTATTGAATTAACCTTAGTTTTAATATTTTGGGAGGTTACAGCAATTGACTGAACAGGAAATACAAGTATGTGTCTTTCCTTCTTTCTTTTATAGCTTTTTATATAATCTAAATGTTTCAATATAAGTGAAAAGCCTTCACTTGATACTCATGGATTTTTCTTCTCTTTACAGGAGGACCATCCGAAGTGCGGGAGTGTGTTTTGTAATGTCCGCAGTAAGAACTTCTGCAGATATCGTTATTGCAGGAGGCACGCAGCATGCACAGCCTCCAGAGGTGTTCTCCGCTATTGGGACGCTCAGGTTTGTACAGTTTGTTCTAACCTGATTACCGAGGCTTTTGACCACCCTAAGTCAACGGAGCCAAGGGATGCGGCCAGGGAAACGTTACGATCCTGGGTGAGTGGTTTTCAGAAAAACACCTCAAGTCCCTACCTTCCAAATGGAAGATGAGGGCCTACCTTTTCCCTAAAGCATCGGCTGATACAATCATTCCCCAGCCTCAGGTGGAGATACCAATTGCCCTGAATCCGGTAGATTCTGAAGTCTCAGCCGTCCTTCAAGACATCTAAGTGGACGGTAGGATGTCGGAGGTGTCGGATTCTACTGAGAAGGACGTTCAAGGAGAAGGTCAGGAGGAGGAGCTGTTTCAGACTCCTCAAGTAGAAGAGCAAGAAATCGACGAAGTCTCGGCTACGTCGGTTCCGGGCTCAGAACCGGTTACTTCTACATCGTCTGCTATCCCAGATGAACTGGGAAGGACTCTTTCTTCCATTGTTGAGTTGATCCAACAAATTCAAAGGAAGAATGATGAGAAGGAAGCTACAATGAAACTGGAGTTACGTAGACTTGCAGCATCACGTGGTCCCCAGAAGCGGCTCACCATGAAGGATCTTCCCTTGAGCTCGAATACCAATCCTTGGAGGTATGCCGAACACATGCCAATGACAACCGGGGAGATCGTGATCTCAGAAAAGTTGGGATCAATTCCCCTGGAAGAAGTGGAATTTTGGCCCAACAAAGATTTTTATCCCGACAGCTATGTCTGTTTTAGGAAGGAGCCAGCCTTAAAGGAGGAGACGGAGCCAGAGGTCATAGTTTTTGACCATAGTAAAGATCAGACGTTACTATCGAGTTCTATGAAAGAGAGGGGCTTCACTAACTCAAAGGTGCCCGCCTTGAGTAGAAGCTTCCCTCCTTTGTGGCCTCTCCTACCAGAGCCTTTCCCTTCATGGAAAAGGGATATAAGGCTGCCTTAAATGCGGTGGAGGCAGGGAAACCATGCCCCTCCTTGAAGGAGTGCAAGCCGTTATTTCTGACCTTGCCCTTGGACCAAGAAGACTGGAAGGACGTACACCTTACCTTTTCAGTCGGGAAACTAGAAGCTAATATTGCTGAACGCCAGTTCGGTGAGGCGCTCCCAAAACTGTCGGAGGTTCTCTTGCGTAGAGAGCAGGAGACAAAGGAAAGACTTGCGGCAGCGATGTCATTGCAAACAACACTAGAAACGATGGCAAGTGACCCCAAGAATCAGGATATGTTCATGGTTGTGGCCAAAACCCATCTGGCCACAGTTACGAAGGATTTCTATAGCCTTATTAAAGCTAGGAGAGCCTGTAGAGAATTCGTGTTCGCCTCGGTTGCGGTGAGGCACGAACCGAGGAAACTGATCTCTCGTATTTGGGGTAAAGACCTCTTTCCCAATGAAGTTGTTAAAGAGGTAGTAGACAAATGGCCTAAGCCATCCTTTCGGCCGGCTAAACCCTACTGACAGCAACACCAACAACAACTTCCTGTGACCGCGGTGCCTCAGACGGTGGCACAACCTCCAACCACGTACCAGCTGGTACCTCAACAAACGGCGACTCTGTCGCCAGTTCTTAACCAAGCCTCCGAAAGCCAGACTTCTTCCTTTCGTTCGAGTGCCAGAGGAACATCCTAGACGCCCTTCAAGAGGAAGGGGATCCAGGGGAGGACGCGGGCAAGGAGGCAGGGCCTCAGGTCCACAACAGAAGAAGTAGATACTTCCAGTAGGAGGGAGATCACAGCTTTTTAGGGATCGCTGGACCTTCGATCCCTGGGACCACAGCCAAATTAAGAATTGACTAGGTTGGAGCTGGAGCAGTCCTCCACCTCAATTTCCTCAATTTTTCCAACACTCAACCCCCGCTCTGGAAGAATATGTCCGAGAGCTCTTAGTCAAAAGAGTGATCCGGAAGACTAAGTCCAACAAATTCGAAGGAAGGCTGTTTTGTGTTCCAAAGGAGGACTCAGAAAAAACTCAGTCCTTCTGTGCATATGCAGTGTCTATAGACTTGTTTGACGCTTATTGCCGCGTTCCAATTATTCGTCACCTCTCCCCCTACCTAGGCTTCAAGTTACTTTGATAACTTTACGGCTTCAGAACCATGCCTTTTGAGCTAAAACATAGCCCCAAGGATTTTCACGAAGCTCGCAAATGCAGCCGTCCATCAGTTACGCCTAAAAGGGGTCCAGGTAGTAGCCTAGCGGACGACTGGCTGGTGTGGACAGCATCCAGGACAGTAAGCATGTAAGCTTTTAAGATAGTGATCCAGCTCCTGGAGCATCTGGGATTCAAGATCAACATAAAAAAGTCTCATCTTTCTCCAGCTCAAAAATTTCGGTGGTTGAGAATCCACTGGAATTTGGAGTCACATCGGCTTTCCATTCCTAGTAAGAAGAGGAAAGAAATAGCAGGATCTGTCAAGAGACTATTGAAATCCAAACGGATATCAAGACGCAAACAGGAGAGAGTGCTTGGCTCTCTACAGTATGCTTTGATAACAGATCTAATGCTAAGAGCACAGCTTAAGGATGCAACATGAGGCTGGAGAAAATATGCATCAAACGCGAAGAAATAGCACCTGTCAGCAGTTCACATTCAAGAGTTCCGCAATGTGACAGCAGACACTCTATCTAGGTTTACACCTATAGAGTCAGAATGGTCCCTTGACGCAGGATCGTTCTCCTTCATCTCGAGTCAAGTCCCAGAGCTGCAGATAGTCCTCTTTGCGACGAAAGACAATAAGAAAATAGTTCGTTACGTGTCCCCTTACGAGGATCCGTAAGCGGAGGCAGTGGACGCTATGTCCCTGGGCTGGATCTGATGGTCCTGTATCTATCTGTTCCCTCTGCACATCTCCTTTTGAAGGTCCTCTATATGCTGAGATCCTTCAAAGGGAAAGCTGCAATAGTGGCCCACAAGTGGCCAAATAGCGTTTGGTTCCCTCTGGCATTGGAACTACGATTAAGATTCGTTCCGCTACCGGATCCATCCCTGTCTCAGCGAATACAGAAGTTGACTGTCTTCGCTCCATCACAGAAAACACGGAACCTACATCTCATGATTTTCTCTCCTTAACAATGAGAAAAAGATTCGGTGTTTAAAAGTTGGTTTAGACTTTTGGAGGAAACCAGAAGACATTATGAGGCTTCAGGGAAGAAATAGCTATCCTTTGTCAAGGTGAAGAGACTGAAAGAAATCCCGACAGATTCCTATTTATCATTCTTCATTCTTCTTCATGAGCAAGGTTTAGCAACCTACACAATTTTATTGTTCATGCCTGCCTTGACAAATCTGATACCATATACCTTACAGGTCGACCTTTCTAACGATGTTCTTAATGAACTAGCCCTTCAGTGCTTCCAAAGACCATTTGCTTGGTCATTAGATATGTTTCTTCATTATGTATAAATAATGAACAATGAGGAATGGGCTTAGAAGGTTTTGAATTTAAGTCATATTTCTGTTTGTACTTGCCTTGGGGGCCAGAGTTAGTGAATATTGGCTCTCTCTACAGAGGAAGGCCACGTCCAGTTCTTGGAGGGAGAACTGATTCTATTTCCAGACCCAACGTTTCTTACCAGGAACAAGCTACTCACCAACAGGTGGGGTTCCTAGAGAATCTGCCCTCTGGAGGAATATGCATCTCTATGTCCAGTGGAGTGCCTAAAGGTCTATCTTCAGACTTTATGAGAGGACAGCTGTTCAGAAGAGAAACCCTGGGTTCAAAGTTATCTATAACTAAGGGCAAAATTCACCCGTGTTAGTCGCAGAACGGATCCAGACAGTACACCCGTTAGTCATGATCAGAGGAAAGTTGCCTCCTCCATAAAATTTCTTTAATTATATGGACTTTGAACATCATTGTTTGCACACCGGCTGGTAGTCATCCAAGGCGTTCTTTATGCACTATGCGAAGCAAGTGGAGCAATTTATGAGATCTGTGGTAGCAGCAGGTAGAATTCTTTAACCTTCTGTTTTAAGTCTGCGAGGAACAGTGTAATTAATTTGGGACGATTAATTAAGAGGGTGCGCGTGTAGTCACTGTATGTTACTGCACTCTGAGCGATAGGCCACGAAAGTGTCCTTACGAACTGTTCCATCGACGTCGGTAATCCAAAGCATAACACGGACACCTGTGCCAAGCTTTTTTTACGCTAGTGTATGTAAACAGTATACAGACTATATCATTATTATTAATAATTTTATTGAAATGGCAAACCTGTTTCCTAGTAGATGAAACAATATTTTCTGTTGGCTGTTTTTCTTTATGCTTTTACGCATATCATCCACATTATATAAATTTAATAAATGTGATCTGATATGTTCGTTTATTAAATTTTAATAAACTAGTTCATAATGAACCCTGCGTCTTTTCGCCCACACTCATTTTATTTGAAATGGTCTGAGCATTATGATTAAAATATGGATATTTTTATCATGGTATGTGTTTCGACACTGCTCCCTGATTCAAGCAAAAGTCCACTCACTCTAATCCTTCCTTGGAAGGGTTGATGTGGTACCCTAACGGGTTGGTGGCAAAGAGGCAAAATTTGTTTCTATGCGGATACAACCATTATCCAATAATTACTAAGTGTGGTCACTTTGGGGAAGGTGTCACAAATTCAATCTGACTTTGGCGACTCTTATTCAAACTTTGCTTTATAATGTATAGGGCGAGACCACTATACAAGCTTGTCATTTTGTCATCCATAAGTTTTTATGTACTCCTCGAGACTTTTCCAGAGTCTAGTATGAGTCATCCCTGCAGGGGGCAGGAAGCACTAACATAGTTCATGCTTAGATGAAATGATGTATGACGATAACATCATAGGTCTCTAGGTCTAGACGGACCAGGAAAATACTTTTTTGAGAGTACGGCACTGATTAGGAATCCACAGATACAGTAATACTTTGGTAAACTTCCATCAGGACGACATGGCCTGAGCCCAAAAAACGGATTTTGAGCGAAGCGAAAAATCTATATTTGGGTGAAGTAGCCTGATGGACCCGCTCTTCCTTTTATTGTAAAAGGGCTTATTGACCCCTCCCTATAGTAAAGTATCTGTACCACCTTGTATATCGCTACAAGAAATAAATAGGGCGCTACCGCCTTCATCAGATACACACTGGAAACGGAATAGGAGAGATGCCTTATGAGCAGCTCTCTTTTCGTTCTCGTTTCAGATTCTTGTCACTATTCCCCTTAGAAGTGTTAATACTGTTCGGGGCGAAAATAGCTATGTGATGTGTCAAGAATACGTCCTCTGATATTATGCGATATCCCTGTGAGATTATTTAGGAATATTCACTCCAAGAGTTAGAATTCTGGATACCTTACGGTAAAATTCTCTTGGAATATCACTGTAGTCAAATATACCCTAGAAAGCTACCTTATAGGAACTTCCATCAGGACAATATGGCTTGCTACCTCACCCAAAAATAGATTTTTTGCTTCGCTCATAATCCGTTATATATATATATATATATATATATATATATATATATATATATATATATATATATATATATATATATATATATATATATATATATATATATATATATATATATATGTGTGTGTGTAAATATATAAAAATATATATATATATATATATATATATATATATATATATATATATATATATATATATATATATATATATATATATATATATATATATATATATTCAAATAAGCCATATATATTTTTGATATATTAATGTCTGGATTCTCTTAACGACCTCGGGATCAGAGCCCCAGGCGAAATCACACAAAGACAAGAGCTTGGCTCCGGCCGGGAATCGAACCCTGGTCGGCAAGCTTATATAGACAGTGACTAACCCACTTGTATATATATATATATATATATATATATATATATATATATGTATATATATATATATATATATATATATATATATATATATATATATATATATATATATATGTGTGTGTGTGTGTATATATATACACACACACACACATATATATATATATATATATATATATATATATATATATATATATATATATATATATATATATATATATATATATATACATATATATATATATATATATATATATTTATATATATATATATATATATATATATATATATATATATATATATATATATATATATATATATATATATATATATATGTATATATATATATATATGTATATATATATATATATATATATATATATATATATATATATATATATATATATATATATATATATATATATATATATATATATATATATATATATATATATATATATATATATATATATATATATATATATATATATATATATGCATATGTATATATATACACACACACACATATATATATATATAAATATATATATATATATATATATATATATATATATATATATATATATATATATATATATATATATATATATATATATATAACGGATTTTGAGTGATATGAAAAATCTATTTTTGGGTTAGATGCCCATGTCGTCCTGATGGGAGTTCATCAAAGTAGCTTCCCAAGGGATATAAGTACTACAGTGATATTCCCAGAGAATACTACCTTTAGGTATCCAGAATTCTAACTCCTGGCGCGAATATCCTTAAAATTTTCAAAAGGATATCGCATAATACCAGCGGACGCACTCTTGATATGCCTCCATAGCAATCTGCACCCCAAACAGCATTTTGGCTTCGAGGAGGATGTGGCAAACGGGAGCCGTCCAAAGGCTCTCCCTGCTCTCGTAATACTATTGGGAATACAACAGCGCTATTCCTACGACGGCGGATATTCCTTGTAGCATTGAGCGTGGTGTTACAGATACAGTACCACGGGAGGGATACTATGAAGATCTTTTTTTTTAGAAGAGATGGCTGGGTCCATTAGGACGACATGGGCATCTCACCCAAAAATAGATTTTTTGCTTCGCTCAAATTCAGTTTTTCGGGCTCAAGCCATGTCATCGTGATGGGAGCATACCAGAGTATTAGTGTATCGGTGGATTTTTAATCAGTGCCTTAACCTTATAGCAAGCTTTTCTTTGGTCATGGGGACCAAATGAGACAAGGGACGTTACCGTTATTCGTCACCATCACTAATCATAACCAATGATAGTGCTTCCTGCCTCCTACAGGGAAGAGTCATTCAAGACAGTAGAAAAGGGATCTTGAGGTTAACATACATAACATGACCAAACATAAGTACACACTGAATATACAAATAGTCTCATAGTTGTATATTTGCTAAAATAACAGCAGTGTCTCTTATATCTATTATTTGATGCATACAAATATATGAGGGATTCTTACTTTGGTAAGTAATAAATGACTAAAAGATGTTCATTTAAACGAATGTAGTATGACAATGGGATTATACCTGTAACAAGTTCAGAGACTATATTTCCTTCTTGAAGGAAGAAATGATGAGTGCCACTCTCAGACTGAAGAAAATTATAAAACAAATTCTCTTCATAATTCCTGTACTAGTTACTTCTATCTGCACTGTGTACTTCGTACACCGGCACTAGTGCTATCTGTATAATTCCACACCTGGGATTTTGAACAGAGCCAGTGTTATCATGGTAACACTTAATTAAAAGAAGTCACACCTAAGAAGGGTGACCTCTTCTCCCTTTAATTGACAGTCCCAGTCAATTAGCTGTTCATCGTAGAATTAGACGGCAGGTTAAATATTCTACCTGGCGTCACCACATATTGCTTCAGAATATGGAATTGTCTAGCATAGTGTGTATAGAACACTCTGGATGATTCTCATCCGTTACATGTGCGAAGACATGTGAGGTCCCAAACCAAAAACTGTTTACAACAGTAATTAGGGGGCAGGTTTTAATACACTACCTACCGCCACTACGAAGTGTTTCAGTTCATGCACTTGTTTTGCATAGTGTTTGTAAAACACTCTGGATGCTTTCCATCCAGTGTATGAACAAAGGCACTCAAAGTCCATATACTGAAAGAAGTTCAGTGATGAAGCAATCTTTCTCGGATCATGACCTGCGGGAGTACTGTCCGGATCCGCTCTACGAATAAAGTAGGTGAGCTTCGCCCTTAGTTGTTTTATGGATAAATTTGATCCAGAAGTTTCTCCTTTAAAGAGCTGTCCTCCCCTGAAGTCTGAAATTCTACGAAGATAGACCTTTAGACACTCTACAGGACATAGAGAGACATCTTCCTTCAGAGGGCAGATTCTCCAGGGACCCCACCTCTTAGTGGGTAGCTCTTTTTTAGCGAGAAAGGATGGATCAGGAAATAGATTCAGTTCTCCCACTTCTGTGAACTGATTGTGACTCTCATCTCTTGATAGGGCCACTATTTCACTAACTCTAGCCCCGGAGGCAATAGCGAACAGAAAAATAACCTTTTGGGTTAGATCCTTTAGAGAACAATCTTCATTGTTCACAGACGAGGCATAATGTAAGACCTTGTCCAAAGACCAAGAGATGGGCTTTGGTGGTACTGTGGGCTTAAGCCTAGCACATACCTTTGGAATCTTATTAAAGATTTCATTCACCAGATCCACTTGAAAGGCATATAGGAGAGGCCTAGTCAAGGCTGACTTGCACGTATTTATCGTATTGGCCACCAGACCTTGGCTATGAAGGTGAACAAAGAAGGACAGACAGAAGTTTGTTGAAATTTCTTTTGGTCCTTTTGCTTTGACAAACGCAACCCACTTTTTCCAGGAAGACACATATTGTCTTCTAGTTGACCTGGCCTTTTATTCTTCTAAGAATTCTATATTGCCTTTGGAGATCCCAAACCTTTTTCTAACCGCTAGAGTGAGAAAATCCTGAAATGAAGGGTTTGGTTTCTCTGTGATAAAACGAAGGCAGTTAATTTCTGAATCTTTGGAAATATACCTAGGGTCAGAGCTAGGACCAGCTTCATCTAGTCTATCAGCCCCACTAGAGGATTTTCATATGGGGCTATATAGCGAGGTAGTTTCTTGAAGACGCTCGTGATGAAGAGGTCGAATTGTGGTTCCGGGACTTGTTCCCATCTGGGAGGGAATATGTCTGAGCCCATGGACCATTCCAACTCTATCGGTTTGTATCGAAATAGAGTATCCACCGTCACATCGTGGATCAGTTGTAAATGAACTGCTGGTAAGTGCCGTCCCTTTAAGAGAGGAACGGGTAACTTCCTCAAGACTGAATGAGACGTTCGAATGTGACGTCTTATTATCGCTGCGGTGTCCCTGATCAGTCGTAGGGAGCCTGATCTGTGTGGAGGGGGCTTCCCCACCCATGAAAGTACCAGCAGAATCTTGGGACTTTTGTGCTCTAATTTCTGTTAGAGAAGCGATTAAAGAGGGACCGATCTCAGTCTCTTTTTATCTCTTCAAGCGTTTGATGCGTGTTTTCCCCAAGCTCTTAACGCATCTTTCCGGTGTGCCATTAGCACCAGGTCTGTCACTATAGCAAACTGGGGAAAGTTTAGCGCTTTTTCCCGTTGGCGTTTTGGTATTCTGACTGAATACCTGAGTCTCTTGACAGACCTCACGAGCTCCTTTTATATTTCCAAATGAGAGGAGAGTTGATGTGACTGAGGGCTTTGATGGTTTTTTAAACATCGAAACCCCTGAGCTGGAGAAAGTCGAGATTTCTAGAAGCCTATCTTGCATCTGTGATGTCCCAGGAACCGGGTCATCTCTTTGAATGCACATTGGCCGGACACATCAGGTGCTGCCCACTCCAGCCTCTTGATCAGGTATATTAATACCTGAACTATTTCTAGGCTTGACTTTGACGTGACTAAGTTCGTCAACCCTTTGAAGATACTTATGACTGTGAGTTTGACACGTATCTTTCCTAGGATGAATGTTACTCTCTGTAACATGAATTCTAGACAGGAGGAAGAGGGGTGGTTGACTGAAAGGTTCCGAAGGACACCTTTCAGGTCTAACAAGACTACGAACACCCCTAATTGGAACAAGGTCCATATGTTCAGAAAGATTAACATTCTGAACTTGCTGTTTTTTTATGAACTTGTTGAGTGGCGACAAGTTCACAATGACTCATTGATATCTTGAATCCTTATCGTGAACACAAAACAGCCTTCCCTGGAACTCAATGAGCTATAGTTTTCCTACCACCTGTATGCTCTATAGCTCTCAAGTATACTTCTCCAGGAGGGTTTTGAACTGTAGGAGAAGATAATGAAATGATGGTAGGAACATTTCTGTTTCCCATCAATGGCTCATCTTGAATAAGCTTTGGACCGAAGGATCGAAGGTCCTGCGATCCTGAGGGAAAGTTCCTCCTAGCCGAAGCGTCTTTATGCTTCAAGTAGTCAGTAGGCTTAGACTTTTGACCATCTGCCTGTAGCACCGTGGTCACTTGAATAGTGGGATGTTGTTGAGCAGCCCGGATATTTCCAGCATTTTCGATCTTTTTAGGTTGGGGACCCACAGCCACAGAAGATTTGCTGTTTGAAGGAATGCCCCTTTTTTGGAGAAGACTTATGTTGGCGTTCCTAATTACTTCCTTAATGACCTCGTGTGGGAAGAGGTCTTTACCCCAGATGTTGGAAGACATTAGCTTCCTTGTTTCGTGTTTCACTGTTGCGTCAGTGAACACAAACTCTCTACATGCTCTCCTGGCCTTCATAAAGGCATAAAGGTCCTTCACCAAGATAGCCATATGCATTTTGGCTATGACCATGAGCATGTCTGGGGTACTTTCGTAGGTTGAACACAACTCTATGTAGTTTTGTAGAGAAAGGGATGTCAAAAGTCCCTCCTTTGACTCATGTTCATTACACAAGAGCAACTCAGACAATTTAGGGAGACATACCTTGAATTGTAGACTTGGGATCTCCTTGTCTAATTTTCCTACTGAAAATGTCAAATGGACTTCCTTCCAATCCTTTTCCTGTCCGTAAAAAGCTGGTGACAAAGGCTTGCACTCATCGAGTGTGGGACATGGCTTACCCACCTCTACCGCTTTGGCAACAGAAGTAAATGCCTTTCCCAAAAAGGGGAATGAGAGTGAAGTAGGAGCAAGAAAGGATGGGTGTCTGTTATTCAGTGAGAATACCCTCGACTCTGAATAACCCGCCTTTCTCAGACTACCTGAATGGATAGTCTGTGCCTTATCATGGTCGAGAATCAAGACCTCCTTTGGTTTCACTCCTTTTCTTGACTTTGTTTCGTACTTCAGTCGAACCCAACAATTAGGGAAAGCATCAAAGCTTGGCCAAAATTGAATTTGGTCCATTGGAAAAACATCTATTTTCTCTGAGATGTAGAGATTGCCACTTGAAATCGGCATCTGCTCCGCAAACCTCCAGGGATTGGTTATGGAGCATGTTGGTAGGTCTTGATTCAAGGGTCGTTTGACTTAACCTTGGGAAGCGACAAGAGAAGCTTTATGAGGCTCTGTCTTCCGTTTTACTTCCTGCTTTTCGTTTTGTTTACAAAAGCTCTCTATTTGATTCTTCAGCTGGATACATAATTGTACCGCATTATCCAATAGAAGGTTAGAAGACGAAGATGTCGACATCGATGGCTCTATAGCCGGCATAGGCGAAGTGTATGTATGTGTGTGTATGTGTGTGTATGTGTATTTGTGTGTTTATGAATGTAAATATGAATGAAGGTACATAGGATTTACACGTATTATAGACATATTAAAACTATTTTAAATGTAATTGAGATCAATGAGTACCAGATAGTGACTGCTAATGAATTAGTAGGTGAACCTATGCTCCCCAATAACAAAAAGAGAAAAAAAAAAAAAAAAAAAGAAAAAAAATGCTCCTATACACAGTAAAGCTGTGTTCATTTGCGAGAATAGTTTAGCCCTGAATGCGACTTGTGACGGGCCGAAAGAAGGTTGTGACTCAAAGGCAAGTTGAAAACAGCTGATTGACTTTATTATAGAACACTCTCTTTTATATACAAAAGTTCAAGGTAACAAGAATTTTATTGTTATAAAAAAAGACAATGTTACAGAGGAGAAAAAAGAATTGTTTTTTCAGGTTCATTTTAGCGTGAGGGGAGAGCGAAGATACAAGCACAAAATGAATTATGTACAAACGTGCGACACACGGTTGGTACATGGCTCCCCACCTAAAAATGACATACTGTACATGTTAAATAGTGCACCCTGATCTAGAGAGGCGAACTGTAGGCAGGTCATCTGGCAGGAGATAAGCAGGTTTTAGACGATCAATGGAGACTCAGTCTTCTTTGCCATGAATGTTTAGTAGGAATGCTTACGGACTGCGTTGGATCACAAGGAAAGGGCCCATGTAAGGGGGCGTTAACGGTGGCTTGCTAGTGTTGTTACGCAGGAAGACGTATGTTGCAGAGTGCAAGTCTGTCGGTATATGATGCTTCACAGGGGGCTTGTAAGTCTGGCGGCATGGAGTAAATTTTCCCACGACGTGACTTATGCGCTGGAGATCGTCGGAGGAGGTTGTAAAAGGAAAAAAATCGGCAGGGATGACCAACGGATCGCCATACACCATTTCAGCTGCCGAAAGGTCGAGAGCGTCTTTAGCAGTGGTCTTTAGTCCCAAGAGAGACCCCTGGAAGCTGAGTAAACCAGATGGAATCCTTGCAGCGGTACATCAAAGCTGCTTTGAGGGTGCGATGAAAACGTTCAACCATTCCATTGGCAGCGGGGTTGTAGGCCGTTGTGTGATGTAGGGTGATGCCCAGGAGATTTGCTAATGATGTCCACAATTGAGAGGTGAAAGTGGTACCCCTATCAGAAATAATATGCTCAGAGATACCAAATCTTGCAATCCATCCTGAGAGTAAGGCAGATGTACATGAGTTGGACGTTGCAGTTTCCATGGGAATGGCTTCAGGCCAACGGGTGGAGCGGTCGATGACGGTAAACAGGTAACGATGTCATTGTGATGTGGATAGGGGACCTACAACATCGACGTGAATGTGTGCGAAACGACGCTGAGGTTGAGAAAAGGTGCCCACTCCGGAATCCATGTGTCAATGTACTTTGGAAGTTAGGCAAGAAGTACAGGCACGGACCCAATCCTTAGCATCCTTAGTAGTGCCATGCCAAATGAACTTCGTCTTCGGCAGCTGTGCAGTAGAACGGCACGAGGGATGTGAAAGGCCGTGAATGAAATCAAACACTTACTGGTGCATGGGCGCAGGGATCCAAGGTTGTGGTCTACCAGTACTGACGTCACAGAGGAGGGTGGTGTTGGAGTCTTTGAGGGGGAAGTCTTCCCAACGGAGGGATGTGCAGGATGTCCTACA
The DNA here is from genome assembly GCF_036898095.1 of Palaemon carinicauda. Lineage (NCBI taxonomy): Eukaryota > Metazoa > Arthropoda > Malacostraca > Decapoda > Palaemonidae > Palaemon > Palaemon carinicauda. The sequence continues at coordinate 125,425,767 of NC_090728.1, read as the reverse complement.
TGTTTGATACTCTGGATCCTGTCGTTGGGCTTCAGCCAGGGCGTTGTAATCCAATCCCAGTTGAATGGCAGCCAATGTGTTTCTTGTCAGGGCATCGGCAACACGATTCATTTTCCCAGGGACATATTGATGGGTGCAATTGTATTCAGCGAGGGCAGAGATATGTCGGCGTTGATGGGCGGACCGGATTTCAGACTGTCGAGTGAAGGCATGTACCAGAGGCATGTGGTCTGTGCGAATGACGAAGGGCGTACCTTCTAAGAAATGGCGAAAGTGACGGACAGCCAAGTGTACCGCCAGCAATTCACAATGGAAGGTAGAATAACCCGATTCTGCCTTGGACAGTTTTCTGCTGAAGAAGGCCAGTAGGCGGGAAGAGCCGTTGACCACCTGCTCGAGTACTGTACCAATAGCGACGTAGCTGGCATCGGTGGAGAGGAGAGGGGCATGTGGGATAGGAAATGTGAAAGCCGCAGCAGTTGATAGGGCCTTCTTTGCATTGCAGAAGGCTGCTTCTTGAAGGGGACCCCACTTCAGGTCCTTTGGCTTGCCCTTGAGGGAGTCGTAGAGGGGAACAAGAGTGGCGGCAATGGCTGGCAGAAAACAGTGATAATAGTTGTTCTTGTCCAAAAATTCCTGCAGAGCTATGACGGTCGAGGGCACGGGGAAGTCCTGAACGGCTGCTACCTTCTCAGGGAGGGGATGGACTCCTTCGGGAGTGATGCGGTGCCTTAAAAACGACACTTCGTTGGCGCCAAAGGTACACTTGTCGTACTGGACTACAAGGCCGTTTTGTTGCAGGCGGTCGAGCACGATGCGCAGGTGACGAAGGTGTTCCTCTTTTGAGGAACCCAATGGTTGATTTTGCGAGAGCTGAGAAAGCTTTGCTATGCGGGCGGCTGGCAACGGCGAGTACTGCTGCAGAGGGTATGTTTTGAGGGCGTCATACGCTATTGGGGTGTCTCCTTGTTCACAAAGCCAGTCGGATATTTCCTCGGGTATCGCCGCGAGAACATAATCGGCTTTGGTGGTTGAGCGGGTCACGCCCTTGATGCAAAACTGGACTTCTGTGCGCTGAAACCAAGCAAATGCCTCTCTGCTGGCGAATGATGAAATTTTCAATGGGGAAGTCGCAGCAGTAACTACCGTAGAGTCCTCCATGGTACCAACAATGGAGGGGCAAGGGTTGGGGGGTGGAAGGCGGGAGGAGCGAGTCGACTTACGTGGTCACCAATGTGACTGGCCGAGAGAAAGTTGTGACATAAAGGCAAGATGAAAACAACTGAGTGACTTTATTATAGAACACTCTCCTTTATATACAAAAGTTTAAAGCAACAAGAATTTTCATGTTAAAAAAACAATGTTACAGAGGAGGAACAAGACATGTTTTTTCTGGTTCTTTTTAGTTCAAGGGGAGAGCGAGGATACAAGAACAAAATGAACTATGAACGAACGTGCGACACACTTTTGGTACGGACTCCTATTTGAAATCCATAAATTGCTCGATTTAAGTCTATCAATTAGACTAAGATATTTCTTTAATTACTTAGACGACTATAATACTCATATGAGTAAATTACATACGTTGTTGTACATTTATGAAATGTTGCCTATGTTTTGTTCGAATTAAAATCTTTTATTATTATTATTATTATTATTATTATTATTATTATTATTATTATTATTATTATTATTATTATTATTATTTACCAAGCTAAAACCCTAGTTGAAAAAGCCGAATGCTATAAGCCGAAGGTTACTGTATGTAACCAATATGAAATTAAGGAGTATTTTGTATACAAAAAAATTTACGAGCTACTTATGAAATCAAAACTCTATCTTTATAATAAATATAAAAAAGAAAATACTTTGACTGCTCTCGTTTAATCTACTAATTGTATGTTAATTTCCTCAACCACAGTTATCCGCTGTTTATATCAGGCCTTCGAATAATGATGATAGATACAAAAAATATCATTCCAATTATGATTTTTCAATATTTTTTTAATAGCTTATATAGGTTATTATATTATTATTACCAATAGTGTCTTTGGCTTATGAATTTACATATTGTTTTAAGTAACCAATATTATTATTATTACTATTATTATAATTATCATTATTATTATTATCATTATATATATATATATATATATATATATATATATATATATATATATATATATATATATATATATATATATATATATATATATATATATATATATATATATAGATATATATATATATATATATATATATATATATATATATATATATATATATATATATATATATATATCTTTATCAGTATTATTATTATTATTATTATTATTATTGTTATCATTATTATTATTATTATTATTATTATTATTATTATTATTATTATTATTATTATTATTATTATTATTATAATTATTATTATTATTATCATTATTATTATCATTACTAGCCAAACTACAACCCTATTTGGGAAAATAATAAGGTATAAGCCCAAGGGCTACGTCAAGGAAAAATAGCCCGGTAAGGAGAGGTGACATGGAAATAAATAAACGATCTCCAAAAAGTAATGAGAAATTTAAATAAAATATCTTTAAAAAAAACATTAACAACATTAAAAAAGAACTGTTCACCATAAACACATGTGTAGCATGCTTAAACTTTTGAAGTTCTACTGATTCAACAACGCAATTAGGAAGATTTTAGAATACTGTGTGGTATCGGGCCTCATGATGAAGAAGGTTTTACTATTATGATTAACTGCATGCTTAGTATTACGAAGAGGATGGAACTCTACTGAAAGATCTGAACATATAGGATGGTCCGAATTGTGAGAAATAATATGCAATATGCATAATGAACCAATTGAACGACGGTTCAAAAGATTAATATCTTGATCAGGAGGGAGATATTTAATAGACCATAAGTTCCTGTCTAGAAAATTGAGATGAAAAATAGCAACGGAAGACTAGAGAGGAGACAATACTCGAAACAAGATAAAATAAAAGAATTAAAACATATCTTCATAATAGATTGATCGCCAAAAATCTTAAAAGACTTTTTTAATAAGCAAATTTCTGGGCATTTCTCAAAAGTAAATTTGCTGTCGAGAATCACGCCTACAATCTTGAAAGAGTCATGCATAGTTAGAAAAAAAAAATAACACCAATGCTGAGAAGGGGATGTTCAGGAACCACAGTCCTTGACCTACTTCCAATCATACTTTGAGTTTTGTTAAGATTCAACTACGAACACTATAATTTTCAACATGCAATGATTTTAGCTAGATCTCTATTAAGGGATTCAACCACCCCAGATCTACATTCAGGATATGGAATTGTTGCAAAGAGAGTAGCATCATCTGCATATGCAACAAGCTTGTTTTCTAGGTTAAACCACATATCATGTGTATCTAGTATGAAAAGTAATGGGCCAAGAACACTCACTTGTGGAAAATCAGATATCATATTTCTATACTAATTATGGTGCCCATCAATAACAGCTCTTTGAGTTATATTACTTAAAAAAATGATTAATAATGCGAAGAAACAATCCACAACTCCCAACTGTTTGAGAATGAAAACAAGGGCCATATGATTAACACACACAAAGGCAGCCTTAAAATCAAAGCCAATCATCCTGACCACAATTAAGGGATTTATATAAAGCATTGAAGATTGTAAGAAGGGCATCACATACTACAAAGCCTTTACGAAAACCAAATTGCAGACCAGAGAATAGATGATTACCTTAAGCAAACCTATTAAGTCGTTTGCCCAAAAGATTTTAAAAATATTTAGATAATTTAGTAATTATGGAAACTGCTCGGTAATCCGTTGGACTTGAGCTGCCACAAACTCATTTACATAGCAGAGTAACATTACTAATTCTCCAACAAGAACTAACAGCTCCTCTTCTTGCAAACTTGGGCAAAATAACAAATAACTTTGAAGCCGAAAAATATGTTGTCTTTATAAAAAAAAAAATGAAAAATACCATTTGAGTCTACACCTCCATAAGCATCAATGTCAATCAACAGAGCTTCAATTTTACGAGATCAAATAGCTAAACTACTTAGCTTAGCTTCAGGAAAACAGGAATAAGGAAGTCAGAGTTTCTCATTACTCTGCATACTGTCAAACATATCAGCCATAAGGGTTGTTTTTCCTTTGGAGAGTGAGTGACTGAGCCATTTGTTTTAATTTAAGGGGGAACTTTTGAGTCTACAAGATTGTTTGATGGTTAGATTGTATTCATTTTCAGTTGAAGCATAAACACTTTGAGGGAAATTTCTAAGCAGAGTATAGTTATTCCAGATCAAATATGATATGTTACCCTTCCAATGATGATAGGCCTCCTGCTTCTCCAAATAAGCATGTCTACAATCATCATTGAACCATGGTTTGTCCTTAACTCGGTACCTTAGTACAGGAAAAGGGATACGCCTATCAATTATGTTGACTAGATTCTCATCCAAAGGAACAACAACATCAACAGTACAATACAATTTTGACCTGAATAATTCAATCGCAAAATATTATGCAAAATCACATACAAGTCTGCGTGAGATTACATATAAATCTTACATGAGTATGATATATCAGGGACAGACTGCTCAGTCTTCACTACTAATGAGATCAAGGTATGATCAGATATTCCGACTGGAGAAGCAACCCTACTTGCTATAATGACAGGGGAGTCGGGGTATACAAGGTACAAGCAGTTACCAGACCAGTGAATAGCTTCACTTGTGATTTAGTAACAGCCTTATTCAGAGGCAAAGTCTAAATCCCTTAAGCCATGGCGATCGGTAGGAAAAATAGAACCTAACTACTCACTGTGGTGAGCATTGAAATCACCAACAAAGACAGAGGAGGCCCTTTTATCATCTTGTATCTTAGACATAATGTTAAGAAGAGAATCGAAGATAGAATCATCCAGGTGGATCAAACACAAATAAAAAATTTTATGTCTGCCGCAAACATTTATTACCTCAATATCTTGACATCCACATTCATAGTAGGACTTATGATAAGCAGGGTACTCAGTCCTAATATACACCAATATTCCCCTGTCCCTAGGGATGGCCTCATGTTTCAACATTATTGTCTTCTTAAAACCAGTTATAAAGAGCTCACATGAGTGCATCATATTGGAAACCAAAGTCTCCGAGCACATAAGAATATCATATTGTCTGGACGCAACTGTAAGAGCTTGAATATTTGCATGAAGACCCCAAATATGGCAATACAGTAGACGACATTGACGAAATCTAGGACGTACAAGTCTCGGATCTCCCCCAATGCCTCCAGACAGCATAAGACTTAATGGTAATAAAAAGGAGACATCATAACTAAAAATTGAATTAACAAGAATTGTAACAAAAACAATAAGTACAGATATGTAAATAAAGTGATTGATCAATCCCATAAACTATAGAAAAAAAAAAAGTAAGAAAAACTGGTCAACATGGAAAAGCCAATACACTATGCAAGGCATAATACCTTCCAGGGTAGCCACTTCTACTGAAGAGAGGACAGTAAGGATGGTTTTGAGACGAGGTAGAATTAGATAAGGAAGAGCCCACCTCTTGATAAACTACCAGGCATCCAAGACCCTTACATTAAGCCTACCCATTACATCCTTTCAGAAAAACAAAAGGAAAAAAAGATAGGAGAGTGTGCTCGAGAGTACCCTCAAGCAAGAGAACTCTAACCCGAGACAGTGGAGGACACTGGAATAGAGGATATGACACTACCTAAGACCAGAAAATAATTGTTTGATTTTGGAGCGTCCTTCTCCATGCCAAGAGAAATATAGCCACTGAACAAATACAGTACAGTAACCTTGAGTGAAGAAGTGTTAGGTAGTTTTAGTGTTATCATGTGTATGAGGAAAGACGAGAATGTGTAAAGAGTAAGCCAAACTATTTAGTGTATG
>NC_090728.1:125399827-125407327 GCF_036898095.1 Palaemon carinicauda | reverse complement strand
ATGTTTTACAATATCATGCAGAAAAGTAATTTCTTACAGCATTCCATTCATATACTTTGTATATTTTTAGTCCACATATAATAATAATAATAATAATAATAATAATAATAATAATAATAATAATAATAATAATAATAATAATAATAATAATAGTAATAATAATAAATAAGTCTGGATGTTTTGGATTGATCATTTAATTAATGATGAGAAATAAGGGAGCCATTTTAGCAAAAGAGTTAAATGAAATAGTTTTCTCCGAAACTGAGTCACATCATTCATTCATTAAATTTGATGCACGTCAATATCATAAGGAAATGGACCCATTGTAATTATGTTTCAACGGTCCATTGTGTTGAAGAGAAAAATAGAAATGAAGATGTGAACTCAACTACCTTTGTTGCTGTGTTGTAGTGTCTTCTAATTTCCTCCACGGAATAATGGTTGATCTTTAAAAAAAAAAAAAAAAATCAACAATATACACGAAAGATCTATAGAGCCTTTACAAACCTTTTCAAAAAATATTTAATGAAAAACAAAAAATCTTGATAACTATTTTTTTCGGTTATTAAAAAATAAATCTAGATATTTAAACCAATGAATATTATTTTTTTTTTTTTGTGGATGATAACAGCATTGATTAATTTCTATAAAAAGTATCTGCCAGAAGGTATTCATCATGTAAAATAAATTATTCTTAAGAACTCTTCGTCAGCATACAGCGAATGTTCTGTTTCCGAGCAATATCAGCAAATAAAATTGATTTTCTTCAAGTAAATGGATAATAATTTGTAAAGTAAATAATAATAATAATAATAATAATAATAATAATAATAATAATAATAATAATAATAATAATAATAATAATAATAATAATGATAGTTTTTGTGTGTCATGATAAAAAAAAAATTCTTGTGGTAAACCCGTGAGCCCATCGATTAAGTCGGTCATTATCCTTCGAACGATATTCACCGGAGTCTGTTCTATTGGACTTTTGAGTAACCCTGAGTGAATGCGTATAAATAAGTCATTGATAGACGTGTGATTAATCACATTTGTTCCAGAATATTTTCTACTCAGAGCGAGTGGACTAAGTAGGTGATGACATACTTGATTTCAACCAATGTTTATGGGGTGATGTTGATTGACCCATAATTATCCTCATGGATGTTTTAGAAGCTGGATTTCTCAGTCAACATTTGAGCGAGTAACTGGTAAGTAATCAATGAAAGTCACTTAGAGATTAAACGCATTGCTCATAATGAGTATTCAAATAGTCTACTTATATTGTAAAAAATCTTGTGTGCCCGGATTATTGGAATTGCGTAGACCCAAAGAAGATTAATACCATGTATATCTAGGAAAACGAAAATAATGAAGAATATGGCTTGTTATATCAGTTATAATACAGAGTAGATAAAAATACAAGCTGATATATATAATCGTAAAAGGTGAAGACTGAAAATATAAGTGGTCATTATTTCTTTGCAACCAAAATTATAATTGACAAAAGATGGGAGCACAAGCAGCATTAATATGACTATAAATTACATTAAGACGTTAAGAGCATATAATGAGAGAAAATGATGAGCACCAGGCGAGCTTTAGTAGAATAGATTTTTTGGCCCATTATATGATGAGATGAGGAAGTAAATCCAGTAAATGCAGCGATGAAAATATAGAGTTTTCTGAGAGCGATTAACAGCATTAGTTAGGAGGCAATAAAAAACCATGTGATATCTAAGAAGAATTAAAAAAAAAGAGGTAATATAATTAGACGGGAGTGGTGAAGATCTTGAGGGAGAGGAAATATAGAATAATGAGGCATAGTAAAAACAGGGACTTTAATATAGAATATGAAATCAGTGAGGTATAAGTAATGATACTTTTACTGAACAGAAGTTATATGTTAACAATAAAATGGACGGAAAGTGAACGAATTAGGAGATGGGAGAGGCAGTAAAAAAAAAATGAATACAAATACTTGTGATTTGAAATGATCATTAGAATATATGTGATTATAAGTCGTTTTTAAATCGAACAACCAAAGTTTTCATTCACAGGAAAGCCTTGAACCAAATTAAAAAAGAGAATTGAGAGTTGCCCTTCCCGCAAAGATTGGTGTGATTGCAAATTGAAACAACGGTAGTTTCGTAAATATAGAAGTGTCAGAGGGTTCCTATTTAACTACAGCTATTTGCAAAGAAGAAAAAAAAATAAGGGTATCCTCATAATTCTTAGTCGTATTGCAAGATCAATTCAAGTATAGTATTCATTTCTAGAATCCTTTCACCGAAAATGATATAAAATGCCAGAAAATCACTTTAGGCAGGCCGATCTCGCAAACTTTATTTTTTCAACAAGTGGTACCCTGATAAAGAGGAAAGCAAGAAAATGACACGTAACCTTGGAAAAGAAGAAAAAAAAAACTATCTTCAACTCAAGTGACTATCTTGCGTATATGATGAATTATATATATATATATATATATATATATATATATATATATATATATATATATATATATATATATATATATATATATATATATATATATATATATATATATATATATATTATAATATAAATATATATATATATATATATATATATATATATATATATATATATATATATATATATATATATATATATATATATATATATGTCTTACTTATAACTGTAATCGAACAGTTTAACCTGTTTTTTTTTTAAAGGCCCATAAAAGAAACACAGGAACTATAAATAAATCACACTAAATTTCGGTCAATAAACATCGACCTTCTTCAGGATGTAAAGTAAAAAGGAGGAATACAGTGGAGAGTGACCGTTTATATACGAAAGCAAAAGGGTGTTTTCAATTGTTCTATAGTTGTTACAATTGCTGGAAGGATTAGCCAAATTTAATTACATCCAGGTGGGTCTTCTTATTGTTGAGCCGCTCGGAGGAAGTCTTGACCGCTGATGCATATCTGGTGGTCGGTCTCCGTGGATTATCTTCTTAATGATAGGGTTGAGAAGAGTATTGTCCACTGTGTCAGCATTCCATTGGCCGCCAGATAGGTTCATTGTGTTTGATTGATTAATGATGGCTGATTCCAGGATTTTCCTTCTGTACGGACAGGTACTCTTATAAAGCAAAGACGACTCACTCCAGTTAATCTGGTGCCCTAAATCCCTAAGGTGAACGAAAATCCCAGAGTTTTCATAGCCATATCTAACAGATCTTTTGTGTTCGGATAATCTTTGAGATAGCGAACGGCCCGTTTGCCCAACATAGACTTTTTTCACAATCCACACATGGTACTTTATAAATGCCGGATTCTATATTTCTTTTATTTTGATAAACATTAATAAGGGCGCTTGCTATGGTCTTGGGATATGAAAAAACAAAGGGGTTCTCAGTTTTTCTATTATTTGTTATTTTTTTAATACCTTCTATATATGGGAGTTTTATCTTATTTTTAAAATCTCTTTGGTTAGTAACATCATGATCTTTATAACATATCGTGTTGGCTTTGTTGATGGCCTTTTCTATGACATACGTCGGGTAGAATAGCTGGGCGAGTTGTTTACAAATTATTTCAAATTCTTTAATTAGGTAGGCTGGGGAACAGATTCTCAAACCTCTAAGAAATAGATTGCAAGCTACTCCAATTTTTACAGAAATGTCGTGATAACAAAAGAAATTAATGTAGGAAATGGAGAAAGTTGGTTTTCTTTACACAGGAAAATTATACCCCGTCGATTCCCATGTAATTAGTATGTCCAAAAAAGCTAATTTTCCATCTTTTTCCCATTCAGTTTTAAATTTTATGCTAGGGACTAGGGAATTTAGATTATTGAAAAATATACTGAAATCTCCCCAGCTATCATCCCAATATGTGAAAATGTCATCAACATAGCGTTGCCAAAACATGTTCGTGGGTTTAATTGTAGTTAAAATTTCTGTTTCAAAGTATTCCATGTAGAGGTTGGTTAAAATTGGAGATAACGGGCTGCCCATACTAAAACCAAATTTCTGTTTGTACAAATTTCCATTGAAAGAGAAAACGTTATTTGACACGCTTGGCTTAATTAACTTTGGGCACCAGATTAACTGGAGTGAGTCGTCTTTGCTTTATAAGAGTACCTGTCCGTACAGAAGGAAAATCCTGGAATCAGCCATCATAAATCAATCAAACACAATGAACTTATCTGGCGGCCAATGGAAAGCTGACACAGTGGACAATACTCTTCTCAACCCTATCATTAAGAAGATAATCAACGGAGACCGACCACCAGATATGCATCAGCGGTCAAGACTTCCTCCGAGCGACTCAACAATAAGAAGACACACCTGTATGTACTTAAATTTGGCTAATCCTTCCAGCAATTGTAACAACTATAGAACAATTGAACACACCCTTTTGCTTTCGTATATAAACGGCCACTCTCCACTGTATTCCTCCTTTTTACTTTACATCCTGAAGAGAGTCGATGTTTATTGACCGAAATTTAGTGTGATTTATTTATATTTCCTGTGTTTCTTTTATGGGCCTTTTTGAAAACACACACACACACACACACACACACACACACACCTACACTTAGGCTTATAAATCTAAAAAGAAACAATAAACTAAGCATTCCTGGAGTATACAGACTGTTTCAGGAAAAAACATTCATGTTGTAGGGGATCGAATCTCTATCTGAGTCTGGATATTCTTCAGGGCACCAACCACACGTTGAAATACTACCATTAGAGAATTACGGCATCTTTTGACTTGCCAGACTGTACTACATTCGATCCTCCTCTCTGGTATACACACACACACACACACACACACACACACACACACACACACACACACACACACACACATATATATATATATATATATATATATATATATATATATATATATATATATATATATATATATTTATATATATATATACATATATATGTGTGTGTGTGTGTGTGTGTGTGTGTGTATACCAGAGAGGAGGATCGAATGTAGTACAGTCTGGCAAGTCAAAAGATGCCGTAATTCTCTAATGGTAGTATTTCAACGTGTGGTTGGTGCCCTGAAGAATATCCAGACTCAGATAGAGATTCGATCCCCTACAACATGGATGTTTTTTCCTGAAACAGTCTGTATACTCCAGGAATGCTTAGTTTATTGTTTCTTTTTAGATTTATAAGCCTAAGTGTAGGTGAATCAAAACGAAGACAAGGTTATCTACAAAATCATAAAACTAGAAAATAATCCGTAAATAAAAAGATAAAAAGAGAATAGAGAAAAAATATTTTAACGTGATTACACTATACTCTGTTAACTGTTATAAAATCTACATTTATCGCAAAGTATCCTTAGAAGTATCAGAAACGAGCTCCTTAGACTGTTAATTCTAAGGAAAACGACTCAATACCTCCAAAGAAAAGTGAAATGCAATGGGTTCATCCTTGAATGGCATAATTTTATGCAACATTTTTAAAAGATTTGCCATGGTTAATTTCATGACTGGGTCAACTGGTACGTATTGCAAGAAATAAGGTCAACCAGTGTCACGGTTGGTATAGCCATAAAGTCCTCTAGTAATGATGCTGATATATGATTAACATTAAAGAGCCTCTTGACCTTAAGGAGTGATGAATCCTGGAAACTTCGTCATAAACCATTTTTAGAGAGCATAAGATTTTTTTCATGAGAGTGCTAATTAGCGTGATCAAGAGCACTGGATTCACTGATTGAAAAATCGGATTTTTTCTTTACTATATTCTAGTGTGTGAATGCTACTGAAAACTTTTTTCCACTTTTCTTTTATTCTTTTTCGCATTTTCTACACGGGACAACAAGTTATATTCTTATTAATCAAAAAGAAATAAAACATATGTCCTTTTAATAAAAATGTGAAATTGAATGTCTATGCATATATTGGATCTCATATTGTTCAATATTTTATTCTTATAGCAAGGTGAGTTATCTAATTTTAGTAATAATACATGTGTAGTATTATACATATGAAGTAAGAAAGACTGAAATATACTTAGGCATGCTAGGTCTAGCGGTAAGAAGAACAGAAAATATGAAGTTTCCATAAGAAAAGGAAAATCTTACGATAACCGCAAAAGGCTTTAAAAATATGTCAAAAAATCCCACCGCCCTGCCTTCCCCCCCCCCCCAAAAAAAAAGAGAAAAAAAAAAAAAAAACATCCTACATGGCCTTTTGATATGAATTCTGCATTCAGCGGGTATTGTAGAACAAGTTGGTTTTGAATCTATATTTAAATACCTAAATGAACTTTTTTTTTCTTGCTAGCCAAATATTTGGAGTCTAAATTTGATTATATATATATATATATATATATATATATATATATATATATATATATATATATATATATATATATATATATACCTAAGAGTGAGTGGACTTAATATTAGATTTTATTCGTAGCTCTGCATATGGATGTTTGGATGTGACATGTAATAGTTTTAAAGATACATATATATATATATATATATATATATATATATATATATATATATAAATATATATATATATATATATATATATATATATATATATATATATATATATAAATATATATATATATATATATATATATGTATGTATATATATATATATATATATATATATATATATATATATATATATATATATATATATATATATATATATATATATATATATATATATATTGCGTGTGTATGTGTGCATGCGCACATGTCAACATAAAGCTTACTTCAGTTGAAATATCACCCTAGTAACTAAAATATAGGACAATGTACGCCACTGCTAAAACTCTTTAATGATTTATTTTTTTCTCTTTTTGGCCAATTAGGTTTGTATAATAAATATATGTTAAACTCGTTGAATTGGATAAAACAATATTGGAATGAAAAAAAAAATAGTGTTTTTTTTTTTTTTCTTTTGTTCCGGTTTTTGTAAAGGAAAATCACAGGTATCGTAACTAATATATACTCATTTCTGTCATGAAAAAGAACAAAAAATTGTCTTTATACAGCATTATTCGAAAGTGTCTAATATAAATACCACCCTCATTGACATGAAAAGGGAACGTTTGAAAAAAGTAAAAAAAAAAAAATATATATATATTAATTTACTCCCATGGTATTTTTACAATGAACCACATAAAACTTAATTTCCTAGTTTTCACTTTGAATAAATATCAATCATCGAATGAAAGCATAACCATTCCTATATATAGAGCCATTGTAAAGCACTTACACATAGTTAAGTAATCAACTGCTAGCTTTCTATCATTATGAAAAAATAATCTATCTCTTTCCCCATTGTGGTTGTCGCAATTTTTTTTTTTTTTTTACTCTTTGGTGTCCTATCACTATAAATTTCGAGTTTTATTACATTAATCTTTGTTTTTGTTTTTTTCTATTAAAAAATATAGTAATTGTACTTAATGGTGTTAATTAATTATTAAGAGGAACATGGAAAGTTTCAAGACACTTTTAA
>NC_090728.1:125377327-125384827 GCF_036898095.1 Palaemon carinicauda | reverse complement strand
CCAGAAGGGCTGCTTACCATAGCTGCAGTCTGTTCTGCTCTTACGAAGAAGAAAGGGGCCACTGAATAATTAGAGTGCAAAATTTCACCAATTAAGAGAAGAAAATTTATTTGGTAATCTCAGTGTTGCCAGGTGTATGAGGACAAAGGATTATGTATAAAGAATAGGTTAGACTATATGGTGTATATGTAAGCAAAGGCAAAATGAACCGGAACCAGAGGAAGGATTCACTATGGTACTGTCTGCCCAGTCAAAGGACTCCTATAACTCCTATAATAATATTAGACAACACTGTCTTGTTTTGTGTGAACAAATCCTGCTTTCTTACCGAAACGAAAATCAATTATCTCTTTCTTGCTGAATCTTCCAGAATACAATTATAAGCTCTCAACGCCGTTAACACACATGTATTGTGAAGCAATGGGAGCGAGACTTCTTAAATGTTACTGCTTTTCACGACGCTATTAACTTCCGTAAAAGCAGGGATGAAGCCATCCATGATATGGAATAAATGAAAGAAATATCCTTCTTTCCCATTTTACTCCTTGTATTTGTCTTTGCTTCTATTTTCTAAAAGAAATAATACCATTATTTATTAGGAATTCTTCTTTTTTATTTTTATGCTCTGCAAGTAAAAATTATTGTTTTTCTTGTAGGTTTAATGGATAGAGTTACTTATTTCGACTTTTTACTAGTTTTGTAGAAACATAGAGCGAAACTTATCATAGTTTTTTTCCATATATACAAATTTTCATAGAAATATTAAATAAACTCCATATTTGGGTTGCGCGTCATATATCTGCATTTATTTATATCTAAACACATTCCAATATATAGTTTTCAAGTTAGCATGAAATCACGCTTAACACAGGAAAATTACACACACACACACACACATATATATATATATATATATATATATATATATATATATATATATATATATATATATATATATATATATATATATATATATGCTACTTCAATCACAATCAATCCCATAAAGTACGAAAAATCTTCGTTAATATCACGATATGTTGTTACTTTTAGAAAATACGCCCAAATTACGAATGACTTAAAGCTCTTTATGTTGCTTCTGAGGACTGATTCCGTTGGGACTATGATGCGCTTGTTTGAAATAGGTCGGACAATCAGCTCATCTATGTAATCCGATTTGCACTGCTTCTAGAGGAAGGTTTAAGTATTTGCTTAATTGGTTCTAAGAATTTTTTTCTTGTTCAGACAGACAGTCTTTCGAATTAACATGCTCCCACTTCAATCAATACTACGACCTAAATTCCTAATTTGTATTAAAATATTCGTACGCTTACTCTAAGCTGCATCTTACTTTTCGTTTGTGCTCAATGAATGTTCTTGAAATTGCTATGAATTTTAGAACTAATTACTTTTTACACCTAATGAATATCAACTACAAAAATATTTGAATTTTAACATTTTATTGTTCCAGGAGAAGTACAGAAACTGTACATAAATTTGAGTACGGCATTAGTAGCGGCATAGATCATTATCCAAATGCCTTTCAGTAATGATTTTCATCGGTGCATAAATTTAAAGTCCATTAGGAACTTTTTTGATGGAGTGCTCACGATTCCCCATGAGATCGTAATATGCAAGGAATTAATTATTTAAGCTTATACAGTAACAATACTATTTTGTTTTATTTGTGTAACCCCTTGTTTTTCAAAGCAGTGAGATTTTATAAGAAAAAAAAATTAGAAATATATATATATATATATATATATATATATATATATATATAAATATATATATATATATATATATATATATATATATATATATATATATATATATATAAATATATATATATATATATATATATATATATATATATATATATATATATATATATATATATATATATATATATATATTACCTAATGTCTTTTTTTTCTTTGTCTTTTTAGCATATTCGTCCAAATTTGTAATTTCCAAAGACTATTGTTTAACGTGTTTTACTTCTATGAAAAAATCATTCAAACACCAGATATTAGGAAATCTATCATTGGGTTTTCTCACATTACCTTCCTACTATTGTTGACCTTGATATACAACGTTAACTTTTCCTTCCGATATAACAAATTTTAGTATATAGGAGATATACTCGCTTGGCAATCTGGTGGACACTAGTTGGAGACCCGCTCAATATCAGAAGTTTCTAGTAGTGTTTGAAACATCACGGTTTATGTATTCAAAAATAACTTCAACTCCTATTTTTTTGTTTTGTGTCGAGGAATGTTATATTCAAATCAGTCTCTCTCTCTCTCTCTCTCTCTCTCTCTCTCTCTCTCTCTCTCTCTCTCTCTCTCTCTCTCTCTCTCTCTCTCTCATTTAATCAGAAGTTTATTTAAACTGTATTTTAAATTAATGTGATACAGCAAACAAAAGTCTAATATTCCCTCGAACCAATTCGCTTTAAATATTATCGAATTGAAGAAAACTCGTGTACCATCTTTTCGAAATACCCCCACAAAAACAATATTTTGAAAACAAGACTTTAATAAGGCAAACGTGATTAAAAAGAAAGAGAATATTGAGCACAGAGATACTCAACAGAAAAAAAAATCGATGAAGCTATTTGGCAAATATTTACATCTCACTCTGAAATTTGTAATATTAATCCTAAGATTATTACACATTCCTCCTTATATATATATATATATATATATATATATATATATATATATATATATATATATATATATATATATATATAATATATATATATATATATATATATATATATATATATATATATATATATATAACATTTACAGTATTTTGCACATTAATTTAGACCTTTTATGACAGCAACGAAAAGATCCAAGTGACATTAAAAGAAGAATAGCATTTGTGAAAGATATCGTTAAGTTTTTCCAGTTCTTAATTGATATTTTTCCAATAAAACCAAAAAATCCTTAAAATGTAAACATGTGATTACTAAAAATATACAATAGATATACATTTTGATTCAAAATATTCTCTTTTATGATTTTGTTACATAAATACCAAATAAAAAAAAAAATTGAGAGATAAAAGGTATTCAATTGACCCATTGAATACTAATCGTTTATAAAGGAATACGATATGGTGCACATTCCTGTAAACACACAGAACACTTAATACCAACTGTAGCGGTAAGTAGCAATCATTGATATGGCCACTCACTATGCATTTATACATTAAGTTTTGTTTATTAGGAATAATCTCCTCAAGGAGGATTATTATGTATTTCTAAAGAGCTTAAATAATTACGGTGGTATGAGAAGTAATAGAGTAGTAGTATAATTTAGTATCATTAGTTATTGTTATGCAATTGCTTGGTCATATCTATATCAATATCGTAAATGAATTGTGATTTCTAATGAATCTACTACAACACATACAGATCTAATGCGTTATATGGAACTGAAAAAAATTATATTGCGATGCAGGAGATCTAGAAGGCTTATAAGGTTCTAAAAGGAATAAACAAATATATATGGACCTTTGAAAGGAAGTGGCGTGGTTTAAGATGGGTCTCGATTCCAAATTTATGTTATATCTTAGTAAATGGGGGAATTTATTCATGTAATCTATCTATATTTTTGGATATTTTGACTATCTTTTTATAACTCAATTACCACCTCTAGTTAGATCATTATTACTCGGAAAACTATTTAAGTCCTATTTCTAAAAAACTATAATTTAGGGTATTTCAGTTAATTGATCATCCTGATTAATTTTCCGAACTTTTGAAAAACAGCAAAATCTAACAATTTGACTCCCGAACAGTTAACTCGAGTTTACGGAGTTAATCGATAAAAAAGTCAAGATAGAAGAATTAAGAGAACTTATTGATATTGGTCCGACCCTACGTTATGAAAGTCATGATTCAAGAAAATTTCTAAATAACCTAAAAAAAGAGAAAAAAAAAAAAAAGAATATTAGCATAAGAAAAAGAAAGACAGGGAAATTTAAAAGAAAGAGACAAAGACGAAAAAAAAAACGGAGAGAAAAAAACTCATTAGCATACGAGAGGGGGAATGAATGAAAAAAAAAAGAGAATCAGGAGGCAAAGAAAGAGAAGAAAGAGAGAGAAAAAAAGAAAGACACAACAGCATCAGAACGAGACTTTAAAAACTTGCAGATAGAGTTGGAATTGGAAAGACGGAAACTGACGTCTGGAACGCTTTTGTCTGTGACTAGAGGACATATCCCTTAGGTTCTACTTTTTATTGAAAACAGCGATGACATGGACGCTTATTTACACCAGTTTAGCATTTAGGCAACCGCGGCAAAATGAGAAGCTGGGGTTCGGAACATAGGATTAGCATTGTTACTTCTGGATAGGGCACAATTAAATTATACTGTTTATCAACACCTGACACCAAATGATACAGACGATTTAAATTGCATTAAAATGATTGATAAAATTCTTTGAATAGACAGTAGAAGGATTCTGTGAGCAATTCTATGCAACATATGGCCGAATATAAAAACAGCTAAGCTTTGATCACCCAAAAGAGCAGACAAGCTTTATAAGCGTGTCTTAAACTGATGACCATGTCTATGTAAGTAAGCGTCTAATAAAAAAGGAAAAAAATGAAAAAATTAACAGAGTATGACAAACCAGTATGTATGACATTTATTGACTATGCGAACTCTTTTGGTTCTGCATAAACTCTAACAGTAATACAAGCCTTTCAGGGACAAGGCATAGATAAATCTTATCTGAGAATGCTTGAAGATATCTATGTGGAAAGTACAGAAATCCTAAAACTGCATTAAGATAGAGAAATTCCGATTTAGTAAGGAGTTGGATTTGGACACCCCATATCTCCTAAATTATTCACAGCTTGCCTAAAAAAAATTCAAAAAAATTAGATGGGGATAATGTAATAAATAACATTAATGTGTAATTCTATAACAACTTTAGATTAGCAAGTTCTGTTAAGTGAGCCTTGGGAGTTATTGCAAAGATTTGAATAAAGAAATCAGAAATGTAGGACAAAAAATGAATAGGACTAAAACTAAGATAATGTTCATTGAAAATAGCGAGACTATAAGTAAGGGTTATGGATGATCCTAGAGAAATATATAATGAATCTATGTACTTAGGCAAGACAGTTGATGTTTCCCCTGGACATGAGGCCGATTTTAATAGAACAATACGCATAGGATGGAGAGCTTTGGTAAAGAAACTAAGATTATGAAAAGGAAAAAGGCAATTTCATTAAAAATAAATTTATTTAATCACATCTTCTACCGGTATTAACGAATGCATCAGAAACTTGGAACCTTAGAACATCACCTAGTTACAACTCACGGAGCTATGGAAAAAAATAATGATGGGAATAATACTAAGAGACGGACAGAATATTATGGATACGTGACCTTACATTCATGCTAGCTGATCTTAGATTCTAGAATGTTCAACAAAATTTGCTACGACGATTTTCATACCCGAAATATTACTTTAAAATTTTATGTTTCTACACAATTCGATAAAACAAACGATTAAAAAAGAAAAAAAGGAAAATAAAAAAAAAAAAACTTGCCTTTTTAGCTTTATTTGTTAAAACCATATTGTGCAACATACACTAATATGTGTTCATTCTCATAGTTTTAATATTTTATTTGGTTATTGAAGAAAAAAATGTGTTTAAGTTATGGAGCTATTATGATAATTTGGAGTATTTAAACATTTCTTAAACCCTGAGCGCTACTTTACTATTCGTTGACCTCTATTTGCTTCACAATTATATATATTCCAATTTCCTTCTATATATGAAGACCTTCCTGTCTTATTATTGTCACTATTATTACTGATGTCGAAACAAAGACCAATTGATATACATACAAATTATCTCATTCAGAAGTACTCAATGATCCCTTTTTTATACTTTTTCCGAAAATTTGTATATATCCTTATGCAAATTGGTTTCGGTATTTCAGCCATTCTGATGATCTTTTAATTTGAATATCCCGAGGATTAAACTAATGCTAAATTTCATTTTGACTGTGAGTGGAATTATAAAAGTGCTCTTATCATTTCAGTTTAAAAGTTAATTACGGTCATTCGTTGAAGGATATAGTAATACTAACATTCCATGTCCTGATCTTATGTTAAAAATTATATTATTATTAGTATATGCCTATTTACATTTTTTATCAGATAACTATCTCTAGTTGGCCTCCTATTTAGTTCTCAACTATTTACATTAATTTCGCTGCTAATTCATTTAATGATTTTGCCTGTTTATATGATTGAGATCCTTGTTATATATCTTAAGTCTCATAAAATCGATAATAACCATTAACATACGAATTATATGTTTCCTTTGATGTATCCCTAATAATTAAAATCTTTACTCTTATGCCTCAGAAAAATTACAGCATAGAATTAGTATCAATATTTAATAAAGAAAAAATATTCCTAAAGAAAACTACATTGCTTAACCTAAATAATCAAATATACTTTGATATTCAAGATTCAACTTAGATGAATTGTTCATTGCATAATCATTCATTTAGAATATTTCAAATAGATAATAACAACAGTAGGTGGGTGGACATATAAGAACATTAAAAGATATTGTTTTTGTATACAAATTCTGCTTTGTATGAAGCTAGAGAGGTCCCTGATTAACCATGATATCATCAATACCTGAATTGACTGAAGAACATCCATTAAAATATGCATTATATATATATATATATATATATATATATATATATATATATATATATATATATATATATATGTATATATATATATATATATATATATATATATATATATATATATATATATATTATATATATATATATATATATATATATATATATATATATATATATATATATATATATATATATATATATATATATATATATATATATATATATACATATATATATATATATATATATATATATATGTATATATATATATATATATATATATATATATATATATATATATATATATATATATATATATATATATATATATATATATATATATATATATATATAGATTATACACACACACACACACACACATATATATATATATATATATATATATATATATATATATATATATATATATATATATATATATATATGTATATATACATATATATATATATATATATATATATATATATATATATATATATATATATATATATATATATATATATATATATATATATATATATATATATATATATATATATATATATATATATATATATATATATATATATATATGCATAAATATCAACACAACATCGTGTTCAAATAGAAATAAATTTCTACCTCATACTTGGGATCGAACGCTAGCCCCTTCTAATGAAAGGCCAGGTCGAAACCAACCATGCCACGAGAGGCCATAATAGGAAATCCGAACCTGACGCTACCTAGCTGTCCGAGGATTTACCTGGCGAGACATCAGTCTCTTACCAGCGAGTT
>NC_090728.1:125357327-125364827 GCF_036898095.1 Palaemon carinicauda | reverse complement strand
CTTTGTATGTTATTTGGACGACATACTTGTGTTCTCTTCCTCAATAGAAGAGCTCCTCCGTCACCTGCGCATCGTGCTCAACCACCTACAACTAAACGTCCTTGTAGTCCGGTACGACAAGTGCACCTTTGGCGCCAACGAACTGTCATTCTTAGGCACCACATTACTCCTGAAGGAGTCCATCCCGTCCCTGAGAAGCCGTTCAGAGCTTCCCCACGCCCTCGAACGTCAAAGCACTGCAAGAATTCTTGCATATGATTAACTATTATCACCGTTTTCTGCCAGTCATTGTCGTCACTCCTAACCTCCTCTACGCCTCCCTCAAGCGCAAGCCAGAATACCTGAAGTGGGGTCCCCTTCAAGAAGCGGACTTTGGTAACGCAAAGAATGCCCCATCAACCGCTGCTGCTCTCACTTTTTCCATCCCCCTTGCCCCTCTCCTTCTCCCCACTGATGCCAGTGACGTCACTGTTGGTGCAGTACTCGAACAGGTGGTCAATGGCTCGCCCTGCCCATTGGCCTTCTTCAGCAGAAAAGTGTCCTAGGCAGAATCAGGTTATTCTACCTTCGATTGCAAATATCTTGCGGTGCACTTGGCTTTCTGTCACCTTCGCCATTTTTTAGAAGGTACGCCCTTCATCATTCGCAAAGAACACATGCCTCTGGTGCAAGCCTTTACTCAAAAGTCTGATGCCTGGTCTGCCCTTCAAGGCCGACTTCCCTCAGCCATGACTGAATACAATTGCACCCTTCAACACGCCCCTGGGAGAATTAATCCCATTGCCGATGCTCTGTCAAGAAATACATTGGGATTTGGATTACAATGACTTGGCTTGAGCCTAACGACAGGATCCCAAGTATCAAGCCGGTTGGAGAGCTATTACCCTTGACGACTCCAACACCAACTTTCTCTGTGACGACAGTACTGGTACACCGCGACCTTGGATTCCTGCTCCCATGCGTCAACAAGTGTTTGATTTCATTCATGGCCTTTCACATCCCTGTTGCCGTTCTACTGCACAGCTGCTGAAGACAAAGTTCCTTTAGCACAGCACTACTAAGGATGCTAAGGACGGGGTCCACACCTGTACTTCTTGCCAAACTACCAAAGTACATCGACACACGGGTTCAAGAGTGGGCACCTTTCCTCAACCTCAGCGTCATTTCGCCCAAATTCATATCGACGTCGTAGGCCCTCTACTCACATGACAAGAACATTATTGCCTGTTTACCTTCATCAACTGCTCCACTCTTTGGCCTGAAGCCATTACCATGGAAACTGCAACGTCTGCCTCATGTACTTCTGCCTTACTCTCAGGAGGGATAGCAAGATTTGGTATCCCTGAGCATATTACTTCTGACAGGGGTAATACTTTCCCCCCTCAGTTGTGGACATCATTAGCGAGTCTTCTGGGCATCACCCTACATCAGACACCTGCCTACAATCCCGCTGCCAATGGAAGGTTTGAACGTTTTCATCACACCCTCAAAGTAGCTTTGATGTCCCGCTACAAGGACTCCAACTGGTTTACTCTTATTCCTGTGATCCTCCTGTGACTAAGGACCATGCATAAAGACGCCGTGGAAGTCTCGGCAGCTGAAATGGTGTATGGCAACCCATTGGTCATCCATGACGAGTTTTTTTCCTTTTACAACCTTCCTCCGACGATCTCCAGCGCATACGTCACATCGTGGAAAACTTTACACCAGCCACCAGACTTACAAACCCCCAGTGAAGCATCACACACCGACAGAATTGCACTCTGTAATGTACGTCTTCTTATGCAACAACACCAGCAAGCCACCGCTAATGCCCCCTTACACAGGCCCTTTCCTTTTGACCGACGCCATCTGAAAGCATTCCTACTAAACATTCGTGGCAAAGAAGACTGGGTCTCCATTGATCATCCAAAACCTGCTTAACTCCTGCCAGATAACCCACCTACAGTTCGCTTCTCAAGATCAGGGCACCCTATTCAACATGTACAGTATGTCTTTTTTATGGGAGAACCATCTACCATCCATGTGACACACGAACGTAAATGGTAACGACATTTCTCCTTTTTTGCATATATTATCCTTTGTATCATCGGTCTTCCCTTGTAATGACAGCAATTTATATTAACCGGTGTGGCTACTTCATTGTTAACTGTTAACAAAACTGGTTGCCTGTTTGACAAGAAAGAGCATGTTTGTAATTTATGACCTTCTTACCGGGACCTTGTGTGTATATATACTCGATTGTCTGTATAGTTACTCCGTTGCATTCATTTCTCCTTTCATTATCAACCTACTCTTGGCCTATCACAAGACCCTGGTAAAAAGAGTGTGGTACTAACTAAAACTACAAAAATAATGGTTTGATTTCATAGTGCCCTTCTCCTAGAAGAGTTGCTTTCCATATGTAGAATAATATTGGGAGTTGAATAGCAGGACCAGGATTAGAAAATGAAACTATGAGAGATTACTCAATTGCCATATGTGAATGAAATCATGATGAAGGGGAGATAGAGATGGGTTGGTCATGCTATTTTTACTCCCCCAGAAAGATTAATTCATCATATATATATATATATATATATATATATATATATATATATATATATATATATATATATATATATATATATATATATATATATATATATATATATATATATATATATATATATATATATATATATTGGGCCAATGTTAAATGTTTAGCCTAACTGGCAAAAAGAGCAGGTGTTGCAATTTCAGATTGCTCCCGCTTCACCTCACCCCTCGGTATATTGGAATCACGTTCAGAGTTAGGATCATATCGATTTTAAATCATCCGTGGGAGAGGTTGAAGTTGATTTTAAGGTAGCCATAAGGTTTCGGTTAGTGCACCACTTCTTTTTTTTTTTTTTACTCCGTATCTATAACATAATATCCATGGAAAGGAAGCTGATAATAACACCAATATTAATTATGATAACAGTAATGATACATAGTCCTGCCATTTAGCCAATATTTATTAAATTTTGTTCGTTATGGGGTTCTTCCTATAAACTCTAAATGTATCGGCCATCACTGTCTTTGTTTTTTATATGTATAACCTAACAATTTTGGAGTGGGAAACTGTGGAATATTAAGGAAAAGCAACAATGTGTAAAAAAATAACTTGCGTATATTCACATTAGGTTTTCATCACTAACCCTGAAGACCGGTAAGCATACTGTAGTATCTGGAATACACAAAGTGCTGAGTTTTAAAAGACATATATATCCTGATAAAATCGGATACAAGAATCGATATTTTTCTCTCTTAATAGATTAAAACATTAAGGAAATTCGTGTATTATTTACCAAGGGGAAAATTAGATGAAATCAAATGTTTTCAAACATACTTTAATTGAAAATTTTTTAATTACCCAACAAAAGATGAGGTTTTCACCTCAAAAATATAAAAATAGGGGAATATCTGAACAGGAAAAAAAAATTGTAACTTTTCTCCATATATTCGATTCCTTAGGCTATATCTTATTACAGACTTTTGGAGCGTTACCCTAGAGCAGTGTTTTTCAACCTTTTTGCGCTCATGGCCCATTTTTTCTATTTTCTAAGTACTCGTAACCCAATGCCCTTCAAAACTGTGTAAAAAGATAATTATAGCATTTATTAAAGTTTTTTAAAAACACTTCTATTAGCTTTACATCATCATTTACATAACTATTTCCTTAGAGGACTTCATTACTTTTTGAATTCATTACTGAAAGAAAATGCTGGCTTTTATTCACTGTTAGTAACTCATATAATTGTAATCAAAACTCGAAGGACATGACATTGGACTTTGTGGATTGCAATAATATCTCAAAATATTTTTATTTTTTTTTATTTATGAAAATTAGTAATTGACTGTATTTATTAGTATTCTAAAAAATTCCTGGTACGAATTATCAAGGTGACTGATTATTTCATTTTGGAGAAAAGATTATGTTTCTCATTCTTTTCCTTCAGCTACTTCACAAAGCCTCTCAAACATGGCAAAATTACCAGAGCTAACTTTCTTAGACCAGTTCTTCAACTAGGCAACAAAAAGCACGCACTGTGTCAAAGTGAATTACTATTGTGTCCTTACTCTGAATATTTAGATTAAGTTTGTTAAGCTGGTCAAATGTGTCGGCTAAATAGGATAAACGTAGTTTACAAAAGTGGAATATTGTAAAAATAGGCATCTTATCTTGTATATCCAAAAACATCTTTAGCTCTTCTCTAAGTTCTAAAATTCTGTTCAAGACATTACCCTTGGATAGCCATCAAACTTTTATGTAGAAAAGTAGTTGATGCTCGGAATCTAAATCTTTGCACAGCCGTTTGAAAAGACCAGTGTTCACAGGTATAGCTTTTATATAATTGACTATCTATATAGTGTTGTCCAAGATGACTTGGAGTTCCCTATGAGTTCTTGAAATTTGAGCCTGTTGATGGATCATGCAATAAGTAATTTTAACCTCAGGAGTAATCTCTTTATCTCTAGGCACAAAACCCGATTTCGATCCTGATTGACCAGGTACCCCGTCAGTACACAATACACAAAATTTTTTTTCAAGAGATGGCCTATCGAACTGCAATAATTGGTTACCTCTTTCATTATATCTTCACATTTGGCGGTAATTTCAAGTAACCTACAGAAAAGAAAATACTCTTTATATTTTCACTCATGAACGTATTTAGTCAATACAAGAAGTTTTGAATAAGATGAAACATCAGTGGCCTCTTCTAATTGCAGAGCAAATAAGTCAACATCTTATATCTCCCGGATCACCTGTCATTTTATAGCAATAGGCCTTTTTTCAATGCTTTTTCATACTGTGTTTTTAGAGAGTAATATTTTCTGAATTATTTCTTACTATCCTCCTAAAACTAAGGTTAACAATCTTTGAAGCACAAAGTTTTATAAGAATTTTTATGAAGCTGTTTCTCTTTAGCTATTTCAAGTGATACCTCCTATGAAGCTTTGAGTGAATTCCTACTGAGCGTCTGAAATGCACCTCTTGAGAAAATTTTCTTTCGTTTCAAGCTACATTCATGACGTTTGAAAAAACTCACACCCTTACCAGAATGTTCATGGTGAGTTTTGTCAAGAGGATTTTTCAGTTTTGAGGGCCTCAAGGAATCATTACCAAGTACTGTCTGGCACAAAACACACTTAGCCTTTATTACAGCATTACCAATAAACATAAACCTATATTATATAAATATATATATATATATATATATATATATATATATATATATATATATATATATATATATATATATATATATATATAATTTATATTAGTGTACTACTTTTATAAGCACACATTGAGTATGTGTTGTTTAAGATGTGTATAGCTGGGTAACGAAGTACATCTTATTAGCTTTAAAAGTATTTATTAGTTGAAAACAGCAGAGTTAAACATCTCCATCACTGGAGGGAGCTGGGTTGGTCAGATGACCAATTCTGGTGAAGTATAGATATGAACTGACTAAATTATCGATACCACAGATATCGTATGCTTAGTTTATATATCAGTTTTGTCACAATCCCGGAAGACACCTGCATCCGGTGACGTCACAAACTTTCACACGCTGATGCATGGTGTTGACGCTTAAGAAAAACGTCACATTGTTGAGGCTGCATTGTGCGTCCTGTTTATGATTTGAATGACTACAGCAAGTCCCACGGCTAGCACCTTCATCCAAAATGACATATTACGTCATGTGTTTTAAACATGTAATACTAACTATTTTAACTATTACATATACATATATATATATATATATATATATATATATATATATATATATATATATATATATATATATATATATATTCGTCATAGAAACTTCTATTAGATTTCTTTCCTTCTGCTATGTTACAAGAGATTAAAGAAATCCTAGAAAAATAGAAAAAAAATTGTGCTTCATTATCTCTATATTAAGATATCTTTTTTAAACATGCTCATATCATGGCAAAACTGAGAACATGCCATGCCCCACTGGTTGAAAACCACTGCCTTAGAGTGAAGTAGTTATATCATACTCTGGTTAAGGAATAAGGGAATTTGTTAGAAACTGCATTGCATTTTTCATATAAAATGGGACTAATTCCTGAAGCATGAGTAGAAACAAAGAAGCGGACAAAAAAACTAAAAATAAAGCAGAAATAGTGCCTTAAGTAGTTTAAGGTATATTATTATCCCAATGCAAAAATGAAAATTCATTATATCAGATTCGAAGGGGTAACGACGAAAAACGATCACACTGTTGTAAGAATACTACCATCATACAATCTGCGTGTCGTAGATTGGACGGTTGTTGCTTTTCAGTCGTGCTTTTCAAGAGAAAGGCTAGGACCACTGTCAAAAAGTGTGGTTGATGACTGCAAGAGCATGTGATCGTAAAAACACTGTGCCATAATAGTAACCATGCATGATGCTTTTGGAAATATGGATGAGGTTAGGGCGTCTCCTGTATAGTGGCACGTGTGGGGATCCACCTATGGGTGCTATAAATGGACGATAAGCACCACATATTTCACAGCTGGGGCTGGAAAAGCTAGTGACAGAATAGAAGATTGAAGCAAGTACTAGAAAGGCCGGTACTCTAACGGGAAGATTGAGGAAGATAGTGTTTATGACTGATAAGAGGGGATAGGCATCCTAAGTGTGCAGGAAATTAAATGAGAGGAAGGGAAACAGGAGAAATAGGAAATGGGTATCAGCTCTATTACAGCAGCCCATGGTAAGGAAGAAATGGAGTTGGGGTTGTAATAGGTAATATCTGTAAGGAATTAGTGGTTCAAGTAAAGATAGTGAATGATAAAAGAAAGAAAAATATGTTTTTGGAAGAAACAAACAATCAAATAAAGATGGAAAGAGAAAAGTAAAAGTAAAGATAAATATTAAGCGAAGAGAGAGAGAGAGAGAGAGAGAGAGAGAGAGAGAGAGAGAGAGAGAGAGAGAGAGAGAGAGAGAGAGAGAGAGAGAATATCAATGATTGTTATAGAGCATACATTCAACTTCTATCTTTATTAAAAAAAAAGAAAAAATGTGAACAGTTATGAATAAAACGTTCTAAAATATAAACTCATGGAGTTTTCCTTCACTAACCAATCATATTTCTTTCTGACTACAGAGACTGATATTCAAATCGGTGCATTCGTAAAATAAGTTTATTTTAGGCTTGAAATGAATAATTTTCATTTGAGCCTTTATTTAAGCAACTAATTATAAAGGACGGTACGCTTGATCAACTCCAAAACGCTATTGTAACTTGATAAACGTAATTCTACACCAGGCTCTAAGGTAGAGGCTTAATTCCTGTATGATAAAAATTGCTGTTAAAGGGATTTTCTTTTTAATTTTTAGGTAACAGAATACCCTTTATTTCCATTTTATTATATAAAAGAGACTGTTCTAAATTATCATTTAAAACTTACATATAAATGGATTTCATTGTCCTAATCAATCTCATAAGCTATAGGTTT
>NC_090728.1:125342327-125344827 GCF_036898095.1 Palaemon carinicauda | reverse complement strand
TCTTCAAAAGCCCTCTTTTTCTCTTCCACTTTTACCTTCAATCCTTCATTCCATCATTCACTGCCCTTCCTCATGCTGCCTCCAACAACCTTCTTGCTACACACATCACTTGCAATCCCAACAAAATTTTCTTTTACTAACTTCCACTCCTCCTCTAAATTACCTGTTTCTCTTACTCTCACTTTGTCATATGCCATTTTCTACCTTTCCTGATATTTACTTTTTACCCCCGGTTTTATTAGCTCTTCAACCCTTACTAGCTCCCTTTTACATCCACCTACTCTATTCCCCCACTCTTTTGCTACAACTAATTTTCCTTCCACTAAAAAAATTACCAGACATACCCTTAGCCATACCCCTAAACACGTGCACGTCTTTCAATCTTCCAAATATTCTTTTAGTTATCAACACATAATCCATTAATGCCCTTTCTACTACTCTTCCATTTACCACTCTTACACATGTATACTTGTTTTTATCTGTCTTTTTGAAAAAGGTAGCACTTATTGCCATCTATTGTTCAACACACATATCTACCAGTCTCTCACCACTCTCATTTTAACCTGGTACGCCATACTTCCCAATGACACCTTCTACCTCTCCAGCGCCCATTCTAGCATATAACTCACCCATGACAACTACATAATTCCTTCTACCCAGTCCTTCTACACACCTAGTTAATTCATTCCAGAACTTATTCCTCTCTTCTTCACTTTTCTCACTACCTGGCACTTACGCACTGACAAACGCCAACATTCCCTACCCAACCTAACCCTTACCCACATTAACCTAGATGATATTTACTCCCATTCCACTACTTTATCTGTCATCCATTCACTCAGCAATAAAGCCACACCCTCTCTCGCTCTCCCCCTTTCAATCCAAGATACTCTACCAGACATTTCACCAAACATCACTTCACCCTTTCCTTTCATCTTTGTCTTACACAAGGCCAATACATCCATCCTTATCTTCCTAAACATTCTTCCAATCTCACATCTTTTACTCTATATCATACTATATCCACGCACATTCAAACACCCTAAAACTAGAGTGCTGGGAGCAGTCACTCTCCCCCCAGGCTCCATCTCTTTGTTAACGTCTCGCAGGATTATATACAAGAGAGGGGGTTCCCAGCCCCCTCGTCCCGTTCCTTTTAGTCGCCTCTTACGACGCAGGGATAACGTTGGCTCTATTCTAATTGGTTTTATGCCACCGCGGCCACAGGGGGCATAATATATATATACATATATATATATATATATATATATATATATATATATATATATATATATATATATATATATACATATATATATATATATATATATATATATATATATATATATATATATATATATATATATGCATATATATATATATATATATATATATATATATATATATATATATATATATATATATATATATATATATATATATATATATATATATATATATATATATATATATATATATATATATATATGTATGTATATATATATATATATATATATATATATATATATATATATATATATATATATATATATATATATATATATTAATATATTAAAGCATCAATGTATACTATATATAACGTATCATGAAATACCAACGTAGTCAGTCGGACATAGTGGTTGAAAATAATTTTGATTAGAACCAGAATTCAATATATCATTTGTAGAAAAAGAAACATATTTTCATTTGGTATAGATTAACCAAAAGTTTTGATGAATAAGCTTAAATAAAGATAATTTTATTTGTGAGTGGTTGGAATGAATTATATTTCAAACAATAATCAAGCTAACATTCTAAATGAACATTATGATTTCTATTCTTCACGCAGAAAAAAATTTACAACCTTAACATTGGTTTCGGTTGAATATTATGTTGAATTCTTCACGGGTTATATCAATGTTTTATAGCTCATAAACAATTTGACATCTTTCTTGTTCCTTTTGATCTTCAAATATTCACTTGGATTCAAACAAATGAAAATATCTATATTTTTTGAGAAGTCTTCGAAGACGTCGTCCAAAATAGAAAAAAAAATGCGATTTTTGCTTTTTATTTTTGAACAATTTTTTTAAGTTCTATATTTTGATGTTACCTTTTCCTGCAGAATTTAATTTATATATTTTATAGAAGAATATTGCTTTCTAACCAAGTCTAAAGCCAACATTAATTAACTAATTATTATTATTATTATTATTATTATTATTATTATTATTATTATTATTATTATTATTATTATTATAATAATAATAATAATAATAATAATAATAATAATAATAATTATAAGAATAATAATGATAATAATAAGAATAATAATGAAAACAATAATAATAATACTAGTAATGTCAATAATAATAATAATAATAATAATAATAATAATAATAATAATAATAATAATAATAATAATAATAATAATAATAAGTGAAGGAATTTTAGAAAAAGAGTTAAAATGAATACTTCTCTTCAAAACTGAGTCATATCA
>NC_090728.1:125308583-125323583 GCF_036898095.1 Palaemon carinicauda | reverse complement strand
TACTATTATTATTATTATTATTATTATTATTATTATTATTATTATAATAATAATAATAATAATAATAATAATAATAATTATTATTATTATTATCATTATTATTTTTATCATTATTATTAATATTATTATTATTATTATTATCATTATTATTATTATTATTATTATTATTATTATTATAATTATTATTATTATTATTATTATTATTATTTGTTTTCATATCTCCATAAAAAAATACAAACAAAATGAATAAAAAAATCTATTAGAAATTATTCTAAGGCATTATATTGTAAAACACCGCTGTGTTGGTATATAAAATTAAACATTAGTATAGCTATGCAAAATCTTTATATTGCTTTCTGTTCATTTTGCATTCAGTAAAAGTTACTATTTAGTGGCATAAGTCTACCATCAGGATTTCCATTTCTCATGCTGCATATAATCTGGGGAAAAGTTTATTATAAAATCATAAGGTTTAGAATTATCATGGATTAAAGAAATTGTTATTATGGAGAATCCTCGGATGCATGATAAGACTAAGAAGGACAGGTGTTTATTAATAGGAAAGACAGGTAGGCTTCTTTTTTTAGGCCTAGATATAGGACTAGGAATGGCGATGACTTCACTAAAACGAAAAAAATATGTTTATCAAGGGATTTGAATTGACACTGAATGGTATAAGTTAAAGCTTTTTGGATTTCATAGTAATGATTCAGGATTCGAGATAATATTAAGAAAAAAAATTTTCTCAAATTAAAGTTAGAGATAGATCCCCTTTACCACTTTCTATCATTTTGATGGTCATTTGCATATAGAATTTATATTAAGAATCTATATATTGTTTTACAAATTTCAGGTAATAACGTTGGCTTTGGACTTGGTTAGAAAGTAATATTTTTTCATAAAACATATATGTTAAATTCTGCAGAAAAAGGTATCATAAAAAAATAGAACTTAAAGAAATTGTCCAAAAAAAAGCCAAAATCGCATTTTTTTTTTCTATTTTTGGCGACGTCTTCGAAGACTTCTCCAAAAATATAGATATTTTCATTTGTTTGAGTCTAAGTGAATATTTGAAGATCAAAAGGAACAAGAAAGATTTCAAATATTTATGAGCTATAAAACATTGATATAACCCGTGAGGAATTCAACATAATATTCAACCGAAACCAATGTTAAGGTTGTAAATTTTTCCTGCGTGAAAAATAGAAATCATAATGGTCATTTGGAATGTTAGCTTGATTAGTGTTTGAAAGATAATGCATTCCAGCCTTTCACAAATAGAATGATCTTTATTTAAGTTTATTCATCAAAACTTTTGGTTAATCTTTACCAAATGAAAATATGTTTCTTTTTCTATAATGCTATATTGAATTCTGGTTCTAATCAAAATGATTTTCAACCACTATGTCCAACTGACTACGTTGGTATTTCATGATACGTTATATATAGTATACATTGATGCTTTAATATATTAATCGAAAATAGTTATTTACAATATATATATATATATATATATATATATATATATATATATATATATATATATATATATATATATATATATATATATATATATATATACATATATATATATATATATATATATATATATATATATATATATATATATATATATATATATATATATATATATTATGCCCCCTGTGGCCGCGGGGGGCATAAGAACAATTTGAATAGCGCCAACGTTATCCATGCGTGTCGTAAGTGGCGACTAAAAGGGACAGGACGAGGGGGCTGGGAACCCCCTCTCCTGTATATAATCCTGCGAGACGTCAACAAAGAGATGGAGCTGGGGGGAGAGTGACTGCTCCCCGCACTCTAGTTCTGGGGTGTTTGAATGTGCGTGGATGTAGTACGATAGAGAGTAAAATATGTGAGATTGGAAGTATGTTTAGGAAGAGAAGGATGGATGTATTGGCCTTGTGTGAGACAAAGATGAAAGGAAAGGGTGAAGTGATGTTTGGTGAAATGTCTGGTAGAGTGTCTGGGATTGAAACGGGAAGAGCGAGAGAGGGTGTGGCTTTATTGCTGAGTGAATGGATGACAGGTAAAGTAGTGGAATGGATGGAAATATCATCTAAGTTAATGTGGGTTAGGGTTAGGTTGGGTAGGGAATGTTGGGCGTTTGTCAGTGCGTATGGGCCAGGTAGTGAGAAAGGGGAAGAAGAGTGGAATGAGTTCTGGAATGAATTAACTAGGTGTGTAGAAGGACTGGTAGAAGGAATTATGTAGTTGTCATGGGTGACTTAAATGCTAGAGTGGGCGCTGGAGAGGTAGAAGGTGTCATTGGGAAGTATGGCGTACCAGGTGAAAATGAGAGTGGTGAAAGATTGGTAGATATGTGTGTTGAACAAGAGATGGTAATAAGTGCCAGCTTTTTCAAAAAAGAAAGATAAAAACAAGTATACATGGGTAAGAGTGGCAAATGGAAGAGTAATAGAAAGGGCATTAATGGATTATGTGTTGATAACTAAAAGAATGTTTTGAAGATTGAAAGACGTGCACGTGTTTATGGGTATGGCTAACGGTATGTCTGATCATTTTTTGGTGGAAGGAAAATTAGTTGTAGCAAAAGAGTGGGGGAATAGAGTAGGTGGATGTAAAAGGGAGCTAGTGAGGGTTGAAGAGCTAATAAAATCGGGGGTAAAAAGTAAATATCAGGAAAGGTTGAAAATGGCATATGACGAAGTGAGAGTAAGAGAAACTGGTAAATTAGAGGAGGAGTGGAAGTTAGTAAAAGAAAATTTTGTTGGAATTACAAGTGATGTGTGTGGCAAGAAGGTTGTTGAAGGCAGCATGAGGAAGGGCAGTGAATGGTGGAATGAAGGAGTGAAGGTAAAAGTGGAAGAGAAAAAGAGGGCTTTTGAAGAATGGCGGCAGAGTAATAGTATAGAGAAGTATGAAAAATATAGAGAGAAAAAAGTAAAGCGCAAGGTACGTGAAGCAAAGAGGGCAGCTGACCTGAGGTGGTGTCAGTGATTGGGTCAGTCATATGAAGAGAATAAAAAGAAGTTTTAGAAAGAAGTGAAGAGAGTAAGGAAGGCTGGCTCAAGAATTGAAGAGACAGTGAAAGATAGAAATTGAAGGTTATTAAAAGGAGAGGAGGCAAAGAAAAGGTGGGCGGAATATTTTGAAAGTTTACTGAATGTTGAGGATAATAGGGAGGCAGATATAATTGCTGTTGCAGGTGTTGAGGTGCCGGTGATGGGAGATGAGAATGAGAGAGAGATTACAATAGATGAAGTGAAGAGAGCACTAGATGAAACGAGAGTAGGAAAAGCATCTGGTATGGATGGTGTGAGAGCTGAGATGTTGAAGGAAGGGGGTGTGACTGTACTTGAATGGTTGGTGAGATTGTTTAATATGTGTTTTGTGTTGTCAATGGTACCAGTAGATTGGGTTTGTGCATGTATTGTACCACTATATAAGGGTACGGGAGAAGTGCATGAGTATTGTAATTCAAGAGGTATTAGTTTGTTGAGTGTAGTTGGAAAAGTGTATGATAGAGTAATGATTAATAGGATTAAGGATAAAACAGAGAATACAGTCTTAGAAGTACAGGGTGGTTTTAGAAAAGGAAGGGGTTGTATGAATCAGATTTTTACAGTTAGGCAGATATGCGAGAAATATTTAGCAAAAGGTAAGGAAGTGTATGATGCGTTTATGGATCTGGAGAAAGCGTATGATAGAGTTGATAGGGAAGCAATGTGGAATGTGATGAGGTTATATGGAGTTGGTGGAAGGTTGTTGCAATCAGTGAAAATTTTCCACAAAGGTAATAAAGCATGTGTTAGAATAGGAAATGAAGTGAGAGATTGGTTTCCGGTGAGAGTGGGGCTGAGACAGGGATGTGTGATGTTGCCGTGGTTGTTTAACTTGTATGTTGATGGAGTGGTGAGAGAGGTGAATGCTCGAATGCTTGGACGAGGATTAAAACTGGTAGACGAGAATGACCATGAATGGGAGGTAAATCAGTTGTTGTTTGCGGATGATACTGTACTGGTTACAGACACAGAAGAGAAGCTTGACCGACTAGTGACAGAATTTGGAAGGGTGTTTGAGAGAAGAAAGTTGAGAGTTAATGTGGGTAAGAGTAAGGTTATGAGATGTACGAGAAGGGAAGGTGGTGCAAGGTTAAATGTCATGTTGAATGGGGAGTTACTTGAGGAGGTGGATCAGTTTAAGTACTTGGGGTCTGTTGTTGCAGCAAATGGTGGAGTGGAATCAGATGTACGTCAGAGTGAATGAAGGTTGCAAAGTGTTGGGGGCAGTTAAGGGAGTAGTAAAAAATAGAGGGTTGGCCATGAATGTAAAGATAGTTCTATATGAGAAAGTGATTGTACCAACTGTGATGTATGGATCGGAGTTGTGCGGAATGAAAGTGACAGAGAGACTGAAATTGAATGTGTTTGATATGAAGTGTCTAAAGAGTATGGCTGGTGTATCTCGAGTAGATAGGGTTAGGACCGAAGTGGTGAGGGTGAGAACGGGTGTAAGAAATGAGTTAGCAGCTAGAGTGGATATGGATGTGATGATGTAGTTTGGCCATGTTAAGAGAATGGAAAATGGCTGTCTGCTAAAGAAGGTGATGAATGCAAGAGTTGATGGGAGAAGTACAAGAGGAAGGCCAAGGTTTGGGTGGATGGATGGAGTAAAGAAAGCTCTGGGTGATAGGAGGATAGATGTGAGAGAGGTAAGAGAGCATGCCAGAAATAGGAATGAATGGCAAGAGATTGTGACACAGTTCTTGTAGGCCCTGCTGCTTCCTCCGGTGCCTTAGATGATCGTGGAGGTAGCAGTAGTAGGGGATTCAGCATTATGAAGCTTCATCTGTGGTGGATAACGGGGAGGGTGGGCTGTGGCACCCTAGCAGTACTAACTGAACTCTGTTGAGTCCGTTGTCAGGCTGGGAGGAACGTAAAGTGTAGAGGTCCCCTTTTTTGTTTTGTTTCATTTTTTGATGTCAGCTACTCCCCAAAATTGGGTGAAGTGCCTCGGTATATGTGTGTGTATATATATATATATATATATATATATATATATATATATATATATATATATATATATATATATATATATATATATATATACGCAGATGCACATATATATATATATATATATATATATATATATATATATATATATATATGTATATATATATATATATATATATATATATATATATATATATATATATATATATATATATATATATATATATATATATATGTATATGAATATATATATATATATATATATGTATATGAATATATATATATATATATATATATATATATATATATGTGTGTGTGTGTGTGTGTGTATATGTATATATATATATACTGTGTATATATATATATATATATATATATATATATATATATATATATATATATATATATATATATATATATATATGTATGTATGTATGTATATATATATATATATATATATATATATATATATATATATATATGTATGTATGTATGTATATATATATATATATAT
The DNA here is from genome assembly GCF_036898095.1 of Palaemon carinicauda. Lineage (NCBI taxonomy): Eukaryota > Metazoa > Arthropoda > Malacostraca > Decapoda > Palaemonidae > Palaemon > Palaemon carinicauda. Next base: position 125,318,054 of record NC_090728.1, on the reverse strand, counting down.
ATATATATATATATATATATATATATATATATATATATATATATATATATATATAATCACAAACATTTAAATATTATGCAAATGTGTTACGCCACGTCTGCTGGACTTCAGTGTTCATGATTTCGAGTAGAGGAGAGAATGATTCAATACTTATTCGCATATATCCATAGCATGATTATGCCCTGACACATTTGTCAGCCATGACCGGACCATAATAATAAATAAATGAAAAATTTAACAAATCCAACATTCACTTTTATTTTAGAGTTATAGCATTCAACTCATATAAAAAACGTACGTATGAAAATCCTATTTTTTTTTTTTTTTACCTGGATACCTCATCAAATTACACAACATGAACTAGTATATGAAGAATATTCTGTAATTAACAGTAACATTTCCCTCATATCATAGTTTGTTACAGGTCTTTGAAAGTGTTTATTGGCAAACCATGACCAAATTAGAAATGGATCTCTATAAAATAAAGTCTTTGGTAATTTACGCTGTAAGATATGACATCATGAAATGTATCGCTGTTCTCTCCTTTATCATTCAGGCTACATTTTTATTACCTGAGAGGGAAGCTGATACCATCAGTTATGAAAATATCAAATGTAAACTGGCCCTTGATAATATTAGTGTAATTGTGATATCAGAAATCTTTGCTAATAGGATCCTAGATACGCGGTCCTTGGTGCTTTCTAACGAAAAGTGAAATGTAATATCTTTATCTGACAGAGCTTATTTTTTTTATAGCAAAATTCGCCAAATCCTAGCAGATGACTGAGCCACAACATTATACATACAATCACCTGTGCCATGCCTGAGTCATAAAGAAAGACCTAAGCTAAGACTATCTACGACCAGCTTGTCTTAAAATATAACCTTTGGATTTAATATTCATGTGTTTGAAGTCGACAACGTATATTCGAAGTGCATCTTTAAAATCTACTTCAGTATGTCGAAGTTGCTTAAAGGATTGGCAACGAGTTCTCAAGTAAATGTAGGAGGATATTGAGTTTTTGTTCTACCCTTTTTAGTTACCTCATTACTAAAGGGTCATCCGAAATGTTGAACAGCGCGTTAGTTGTTATTCTGGATAAGCAAATAACTACTTCGTCTTCAATGGATGATCTACAGCTACTACGAGGGCTAGATTTTAACTGTAATATTTTAGGAGAGTTCAACAGCATGGGTTGAAATAATGAGAGCACTATCAAGACGAGGAAATGTCCATATAAGAAAATATTCATAGATTTGAAAATAATCGAATCAAAATATATTGCAATAATTTTTCACTGCCCTGGAGTCTTATATAAGATACCGTAACTGCATTTAAATGAAACATATATAGATAATCCACCGTAAATATACAAAGAATAACATTCATCTTCATATGCTTAGCAGAAGGGATAGCCACAACATTCCTACCCTGCAAAAAATTGCCTTACCTTCAATTATCAGTGATCATGTACCCATACACAAACCTATAGCTTGTGAGATTGATTAGGACAATAAAATCCATTTATATGTAAGTTTTAAATGATAATTTTGAACAGTTTCTATTATATAATAAAATGGAAATAATGTGTATTAATTTCAAGCCTAAAATAAACTTATTTTACGTATGCACCGATTAAAATATCAGTCTCTGTAGTCAGAAAGAAATATGATTGGTTAGTGAAGGAAAACTCCATGAGTTCATATTTTAGAACGTTTTATTCAGGAATCGCAGTTCAAAACTGTTCACATTTTTTTTCTTTAATAAAAATAGAAGTTGAATGTATGCTTTATAACAATCTTTGATATTCTCTCTCTCTCTCTCTCTCTCTCTCTCTCTCTCTCTCTCTCTCTCTCTCTCTCTCTCTCTCTCTCTCTCTCTCCATTCCACTTAATATTTATCTTTACTTTTACTTTTCTCTTTCCATCTTTATTTGTTTGTTTGTTTCTTCCAAAAACATAGTTTTCTTTTTTCTTTCTTTTATCATTCACTGTCTTTACTTGAACCACTAATTCCTTACAGATATTACTTATATTACCTATATTACCTTACCGTGGGCTGCTGTAGTAGAGCTGATACCCATTTCCTATTTCTCCGGTTTCCCTTCCTCTCATGCCTATCCCCTCTTATCAGTCATAAACATTATCTTCCTCAATCTTCCCGTTAGAGTACCGGCCTTTCTAGTACTTGCTTCAATCTTCTATTCTGTCACTAGCTTTTTCAGCCGCAGTTGTGAAATCTGTGGTGCTCATCGTCCAATCATAGCACCCAGAGGTGGATCCCGACACGTGCCACTATACAGGCGACACCCTAGCCGCATCCATATTTCCAAAAGCATCATGCATGGTTACTATTATGCCACAGTGTTTTTACGATCATATGATCTTACAATCATCAACCACACTTATTGGCAGTGGTCCTAGCCTTTTTGCTGAAAAGCACGACTGAAAAGCAACTACCGTCCAATCTACGACACGCCGGGTGTATGATGGTAGTATTCTTACAACAGCGTGATCGTTTTTCGTCGTTACACCTTCGAATATAATATAGAAAAATTTCATTTTTGCATTGGGATAATTATATACCTTAAACTACTTAAGGCACTGTTTCTGCTTTATTTTTAGTTTTCTGTCCTTTTCTTTTTTTCTACTTATGCTTCTGGAATTAGTCCCATTTTATGTAAAAAACTGCAATGCAGTTTATATCAAATTCCCTTTTTCCTTAACCAGAGTATGATATAACTACTTCACTCTATGGCAGTGGTTTTCAACCAGTGGGCCATGGCCCACTGGTGGGCCATGGTAGGTTCTCAGTTTTGCCATGACATGAGCATGTTTAAAAAAATATTTATATATAGAGATAATAAAGCACAGAATTTTTCTTCTATTTTTTCTAGGGTTTCTTCAATCTCTTGTAACATGGCAGAAGGAAAGAAATCCAATAGAAGTTTCTATGAGGAATATATTATATATATATATATATATATATATATATATATATATATATATATATATATACACATATATATATATATATATATATATATATATATATATATATATATATATATATATATATATATATATATATATATATATACATACATATACCAAAGGCACTTCCCCCAATTTTGGGGGGTAGCCGACAACAACAAGAAACAAAACAAAAAGGGGACCTCTACTCTCTACGTTCCTCCAGCCTAACCAGGGACTCAGCCGAGTTCAGCTGGTACTGCTAGGGTGCCACAGCCCAACCTCCCACATTTCCACCACAGATGAAGCTTCATACTGCTGAGTCCCCTACTGCTGCTACCTCCGCGGTCATCTAAGGCACCGGAGGAAGCAGCAGGGCCTACCGGAACTGCGTCACAATCGCTCGCCATTCATTCCTATTTCTAGCACGCTCTCTTGCCTCTCTCACATCTATCCTCCTATCACCCAGAGCTTTCTTCACACCATCCATCCACCCAAACCTTGGCCTTCCTCTTGTACTTCTCCCATCAACTCTTGCATTCATCACCTTCTTTAGCAGACAGCCATTTTCCATTCTCTCAACATGGCCAAACCACCTCAACACATTCATATCCACTCTAGCCGCTAACTCATTTCTTACACCCGTTCTCACCCTCACCCTAACCCTATCTACTCGAGATACACCAGCCATACTCCTCAGACACTTCATCTCAAACACATTCAATTTCTGTCTCTCCATCACTTTCATTCCCCACAACTCCGATCCATACATCACAGTTGGTACAATCACTTTCTCATATAGAACTCTCTTTACATTCATGCCCAATCCTCTATTTTTTACTACTCCCTTAACTTCCCCCAACACTTTGCAACCTTCATTCAATCTCTGACGTACATCTGCTTCCACTCCACCATTTGCTGCAACAACAGTCCCCAAGTACTTAAACTGATCCACCTCCTCAAGTAACTCTCCATTCAACATGACATTCAACCTTGCACCACCTTCCCTTCTCGTACATCTCATAACCTTACTCTTACCCACATTAACTCTCAACTTCCTTCTCTCACACACCCTTCCAAATTCTGTCACTAGTCGGTCAAGCTTCTCTTCTGTGTCTGCTACCAGTACAGTATCATCCGCAAACAACAACTGATTTACCTCCCATTCATGATCATTCTCGCCTACCAGTTTTAATCCTCGTCCAAGCACTCGAGCATTCACCTCTCTCACCACTCCATCAACATACAAGTTAAACAACCACGGCGACATCACACATCACTGTCTCAGCCCCACTCTCACCGGAAACCAATCGCTCACTTTATTTCCTATTCTAACACATGCTTTACTACCTTTGTAGAAACTTTTCACTGCTTGGGTTTATGTTTATTGGTAATGCTGTAATAAAGGCTCAGTGAGTTTTCTGCCAGAAAGTACTTGGTAATGATTCCTTGAAGCCCTCAAAACTGAAAGATCCTCTTGACAAGACTCACCATGAACATTCTGGTAAGGACTTGAATTTCTTCAAACGTCATGAATGTAGCTTGAAACGAAAGAAACTGGTCTCAAGTGGGGCATTTCAGACGCTCAGTAAGAATGTACTCATATGAGGTATCACTTGAAATAGCTAAAGAGAAAGAGCTTCATAAAAATTCTTATAAAACTTTGTGCTTTAAAGATGTTAACCTTATTTTGGGGTGGATAGTAAGAAATAATTCAGCAAATATTATTCTCTAACAAAACAGTATGAAGAAGCATTGAAGAAAGGCCAATTGCTATAAAATGACAGGTGATCGGAGAGATAAAAGATGTTGGCTTATTTGCTCTGCAATTAGAAGAGGCCACAGATGTTTCTTCTTATTCAAAACTTCTTGTATTGACTAAGTACGTTCATGAGTGAAAATATAAAGAGTAATTTCTTTTCTGTAGATTACTTGAAATTACTACCAAACGTGAAGATATAATGGAAGAGGTAACAAATTATTGCAGTTCGGTAGGCCCTCTCTTGAAAAAAAAATGTGTGTGCTGACGGGGCACCTGGTATATCAGGTTCGAAATCGAGTTTTGTGTCTAGAGTTAAAGAGATTACTCCTGAGGTAAAAATTACTTATTGCATGATCCATCGACAGGCTCAAATTTCTAGAACTCTTCCTAGGGAACTCCAAGCTATCTTGGACAACACTATATAGATAGTCAATTAGGTAAAAGCTATACCTGTGAACACTGGTCTTTTCAAACGGTTGTGCAAGGATTTAGATTCCAAGCATCAACTACTTTTCTACATTAAAGTTCGATAGCTATCCAAGGGCAATGTCTTGAACAGAATTTTAGAACTTAGAGAAGAGCTAAAGAGGTTTTTGGATATAAAAGATAAGAAGCCTATTTTTACAATGTTCCACTTTGGAAACTACGTTTATCCTATTTAGCCGACACATTTGGCCAGGTTAACAAAATTAATCTAAATATTCAGAGTAAGGAAACAATAGTAATCAACTTTGACACATTGCGTGCTTTTTGTTGCCGAGTTGAAGAACTGGTCTAGGAAAGTTAGCTCTGGTAATTTTGCCATCTTTAAGAAGCTTTGTGAAGTAGCTGAAGGAAAAGAACGAGAAATTGAATCTTGTCTCCAAAATGAAATAATCAGTCACCTTGATAATTTGTGCCAGGATTTTTTTTAGAATACTAATAAATACAGGCAACTGCTTATTTTCATAAGTGAAAAAAAAAATATTTTGAGATATTGCAATCCACAAAGTCCAATGTCATCACCTTCGAGTTTTTATTATAATTATATGAGTTACTAACAGTGAATGAAAGCCATCATTTTCTTTCAGTAAGGAATTCGAAAAGTAATGAAGTCCTCTAAGGAAATAGTTATGTAAATGATAATGTAGAGCTAATAGAAGTGTTCTAAAAACTTTCATAGAGGCTATTATTATATTTTTATACAATTTTGAAGGGCATTGGGCTACGAGTACTTAGGAACAAGAAAAATGGGCCATGGGAACAAAAAGGTTGAAAAACACTGCTCTAGGGTAACACTCCAAAGTCTAAAAATAAGATATAAGGAATCGAATAAATGGAGGAAAGTTAATTTTTTTTTCAGATATTTTCCCATTTTTATGTGTCTGAGGTGAAAACCTCATCTTTTGTTGAGTAACTAAAAAATTTTCAGTCAAAGTATATTTGAAAACATTTGAGTTCATTTAATTTTCCCTTTGATAAATAATACACGAATTTCCTTAATGTTTTAATCTATTAAAGGAAAAAAATATCGATTCTTGTATCCGATATTATCAGGAAATATATGTCACTCTAAAACTCAGCACTTTGTGTATTCCAGATATTAAAGTATGCTTACCGGTCTTCAGGGTGAGTGATGAAAAACTAATGTAAATATACGCAAGTTATTTTTTTACACATTGTTGCCTTTCCTTAATATTTCACAGTTTCCCACTCCACAATTGTTAGGTTATGCATATAGAAAACAAAGACAGTGATGGCCGATACATTTACAGTTTATAGGAAGAACCCCATATCGAACAAAATTTAATAAATACTGGCTAAACGGCAGGACTATGTATCATTACTGTTATCATAATTAATATTGGTTTTATTATCAGCTTCCTTTCCATGGATATTTTGTTATAGATACGGAGTTAAAAAAAAAAAAAGTGGTGCACTAACCGAAACCTTATGGCTAGCTTAAAATCAACTTCAACCTCTCCCACGGATGATTTAAAATCGATATGATCCTAACTCTGAACGTGATTCCAATTTACCGAGGGGTGAGGTGAAGTGGGAGCAATCTGAAATAGCAACACCTGCTCTTTTGGCCAGTTAGGCTAAATTTTCAACATTGGCCCAAAATATATATTACACTTTCTTATACAATACCTAAATGTTTATATATAGACAATTATTATACGTTTTTGTACTGTATCATATATATATATATATATATATATATATATATATATATATATATATATATATATATATATATATATATATATATATATATATATATATATATATATATATATATATATATATATATTTGATGAATTAATCTTTCTGGGGGAGTAAAAAAAGCATGACCAACCCATCTCTATCTCCCCCTCATCATGATTTCATCCACATATGGCAATCGAGTAATATCTCTTATAGTTTAATTTTCTAATCCTGGTCCTGCCATTTAACTCCCAATATTTTTCTACATATGGAAAGCAACTCTTCTAGGAGAAGGACACTATGAAATTAAACCATTATTTTTGTAGCTTTAGTTAGTACCATACTCTTTGTACCAGGGTCTTGTGATGGGCCAAGAGTAGGTTGATAATCAAAGGCGAAATGAATGCAACTGAGTAACTATATTACAGACAATCCAGTATATATACACACTAGGTCCCGGTAAGAAGGTCATAAATTACAAACATGCTATTTCTTGTCAAAATGGCAACCAGTTTTGTTAACAGTTAACAATGAAGTAGCCACCTAGATTAATATAAATTGCCGTCAGTACAAGGGGAGACCGAAGATACAAAGGATAATATATGCAAAAAGGAGAAATGTCGTTACTATTTACGATCGTGTGACACATGGATGGTAGATGGTTCTCCCCCTAAAAGAGACATACTGTACATGTTGAATAGGGCGCCCTGATCTTGAGAAGTGAACTGTAAGTGGGTTATCTGGCAGGAGTTAAGCAGGTTTTGGATGATCAAGGGAGACCCAGTCTTCTTTGCCATGAATGTTTAGTAGGAATGCTTTCATATGGTGTCGGTCAAAAGGAAAGGGCCCATGTAAGGGCGCGTTAGCGGTGGCTTGCTAGTGTTGTTGCGTAAGAAGACGTACGTTATAGAGTGCAATTCTGTCGGTGTGTGATGCTTCACTGGGGGTTTGTAAGTCTGGCGGCAGGAGTAAAGTTTTCCACGACGTGACGTATGCGCTGGAGATAAGAAAAAAACTCGGCATGGATGACCAATGGGTTGCCATACACCATTTCAGCTGCCGAGACTTCCACGGCATCTTTATGAGTGGTCCTTAGTCACAGGAGGATCCCAGGAATAAGAGTAAACTAGTTGGAGTCCTTGCAACGGGACATCAAAGCTACTTTCAGGGTGCGATGAAAACGTTCAACCCTTCCATTGGCAGCGAGGTTGTAGGCAGGTGTCTGATGTAGGGTGATGCCCAGAAGATTCGCTAATGATGTCCACAACTGAGGGGGGAAAGTATTACCCCTGTCAGAAGTAATATGCTCAGGGATACCAAATCTTGCTATCCATCCTGAGAGTAAGGCAGAAGTACATGAGGCAGACGATACAGTTTCCATGGTAATGGCTTCAGGCCAAAGAGTGGAGCGGTTGATGAAGGTAAACAGGTAATAATGTTCTTGTGATGTGAGTAGAGGGCCTACGACGTCGATATGAATGTGGGCGAAACGATGCTGAGGTTGAGGGAAGGTGCCCACTCTTGAACCCGTGTGTCAATGTACTTTGGTAGTTTGGCAAGAAGTACAGGCGCTGACCCCATCCTTAGCATCCTTAGTAGTGCTGTGCTAAAGGAACTTCGTCTTCAGCAGCTGTGCAGTAGAACGGCGACAGGGATGTGAAAGGCCATGAATAAAAACTAACACCTGTTGACACATGGGAGCAAGAATCCACGGTTGCGGTGTACCAGTGCTGTCATCAAAGAGAAACTTGGTGTTGCAGTCGTCGAGGGTGATGTCTCCCTAACGGAGGTATGTGCAGGATGTCCTACCGGCTTGATACTCGGGACCCTGTCGTTAGGCTCGAGCCAAGTCGTTGTAATCCAATCCCAATGTATTTCTTGACAGAGCATAGGCAATGGGATTAATTTTCCTAGGGGCGTGTTGAAGGGTGCAATTGTATTCAGCCACGGCTGAGAGAAGTCGGCCTTGACAGGCGGACCAGGCATCAGACTTTTGAGTAAAGGCTTGCACCAGAGGCATGTGTTCTTTGCGAATGATGAAGGGCATACCTTCTAAAAAATGGCAAAGGTGACAGAAAGCCAAGTGCAATGCCAGCAATTCGCAATCGAAGGTAGAATAACCTGATTCTGCCTAGGACACTTTTCTGCTGAAGAAGGCCAATGGGCAGGGCGAGCCATTGACCACCTGTTCGAGTACTGCACCAACAGCGATTTCACTGGCATCAGTGTGGAGAAGGAGAGGGGCATGTGGGACGGAAAAAGTGAGAACAGCAGCAGTTGATAGGGCATTCTTTGCGTTGCAAAAGGACGCTTCTTGAAGGGGACCCCACTTCAGGTATTCTGGCTTGCACTTTGAGGGAGGCATAGAGGAGAGTAAGAGTGGCGACAATGGCTGGCAGAAAAGGGTGATAATAGTTGATCATGTCCAAGAATTCCTGCAGTGCTTTGACGTTCGAGGGCGTGGGGAAGCTCTGAACGGCTGCTACCTTCTCAGGGAGTGAATGGACTCCTTCAGGAGTGATGTGGTGCCTAAGAATGACATTTCG
>NC_090728.1:125301083-125303583 GCF_036898095.1 Palaemon carinicauda | reverse complement strand
TTATGAGAATATCTGCTCCCGTGCAATGGGGAATTGAAGTTCAGTCTTCACCAGAATCATTCCATTGTTGTTTGGGAAAAGGGCTTCATGCACATCGTCCTAAAAAGGAAATTTATTATTCAACCGTGGTGCTCATTGTAGCATTCAGGCCAGACTCAAAACTCCAATAAAAAGGAAAAATTCTTTCAACCTGGGAACGTTGAAGATACAAAAATTCATAGAAATGTGTGTCATAACTATTAGGTAATTTCCATTATGCTGCATCAAGAAGATCCATAAACAGTATATCTTTTTTATATATCCCTCATAAAACCTTAAGTTATATCGTGCAATTTATTTATTTCACGGGGAAGCTATCGACTACTGAGCAAAATGTACATACATTGTCTCTAGTTACCTTAAAAGCTTACTATAAATCCTTATTCAATCAGCAGTTGATGTTTCAAGGAATACATCGTTAGAAGTGAGAAAAACCAAATGCGTTATGTTTTTTTTTTTTTTTTTTTTTTCTATCTAGTAAAGCAACGGTTATGAAACTGATTTTACCCCTCCCTGTTACATTTTCTTATTTCATCATGGGGTTAATCTATGATTAAAAGTATATGGAAATGCTAATCCTACCTCCATAATCTGTTCGTACTTATTATGTAAAGAAAAAAATATATATAACAACTGAAAACATGATAGTTTTCATTATGTATAACAGCTGTATAAGCGATGGCATTTTACCTGATTATATTGGGCATTGTATTCTGGTATATATATATATTTTTTTCAGATTAAGTGAGTTATTCTTATGTTTTTCTTATAATATAATCTAATATTTTCTCTCTTATTCAAGCGGTTTAATCTAGGGATGAGAAAGAATATAAATCAAAACATGGACTGAATCTTGCTACAGATGTTTCAACAAAAGATTTTGTTAAAACATAGAAAACTCCTGCTTGTAAAACTTATTGAATTTCGTATCCATTTTACGTAGAATGTTCTGCGTTTTTTGTTAATTTTATATAAAAAAAAAATATAAAGAAACTTACGGGTATCATAAAATAGAGTATTGTTAACTAAGAAAAAAAATAAACTATGAAATGTTAATATCCACACTTTACCATTTCGTATTTTATATAATTAGAAAAAATATTAAGTATAAAGATATAAATTCGATAAAAACTCAATTTTATTTAACAAATGAAGACTCGGGCTCTTTCAAGAGACTAATTCCAGCTTCATTATTATAGAAGTTGCTATTGTACATGCAAAAATCTCTTTATAATTATTGTTTTCATATAAAACCAGTAACCAACGTTTAATAACACTGCAATTATATACTAAATAATAATAATAATAATAATAATAATAATAATAATAATAATAATAATAATAATAATAATAATAATAATAATAATAATAATAATAATAATAGTATCATAAACTAACAGATACAAATACTTTCAGAGTGTGTGAATAGAACATAACCCAAGGAATAAACTAATAAAAAATCTAGCAGTTGATTCATTGCTATTTACTACTAAATTTCAGTACTAGTAACATGAGTTGGACCCTGGATATCTCTCTAATGACGTGATTAGAGTTTTAGAGATTTCGTACCCCAATATGTTTAAGTTACTTATTCTGAAATACCATGTTTTAAATTTGAGAAATTAATCAACGTTAATTTACAAAGAAGAAAAATATAACTATATGAAAGAGTTTTCAAAATGCTATAACCAATGAATAGTGTAATATATGCAATGGGGAATTTATAGATATACCTGGAAATATATGTAAGAGAAAACTAGTATGATTGTTTTTGTTCACATCAGAAACACTCATAATAAGTAGAAGAATGACTTCAAGTACACAACTATGATTATGCAAAGGAAATACTGCCAATTAATGGTTTTCAGAAAACACAGTCTAACATATTTGTAGGTTCTACTGAACCACTGTTAATACTACAATTGATCATACTACCATCATTCTTAGGCCAGACTGATGCGATAGTCCCCGGGCACCAGCCACCCGTTCAGATACTATCGCTAGAAAGTTATTGGATCTTTTGTTTAGAAAGGCAGTAATGTATTGGATCCCTCTCTCTCGTTACAGCTTTTATTTTTCTATGACTACACATATACTGAATAGTTTGGCTTAATCTTTACAAACTCTCGTTTTTCCTCATACAGCTGATAACACTAAAAATATCAAACATTTCTTCACTCAAGGTTACTATACTGTATTTGTTCGGTGACTACATTTCTCTTGGTATGGGTATAAGAGACACTTTAGCAGGTTATCTAGGAGAACGACGCTCCAAAATCAAACCATTGTTCTCTGGTCTTAGGTATTGTCATAGCCTCTGTTCCATGGTCCTCCATTGTCTTAGGTTAAAGTTTTTTTGCTTGAGGGTACACTCGGACACACTATTCTATCTTTTTTTCTCCTATCTTTTTTCTGAAAGGATATGTTGGGCAGGCTTAATAGAAGGGCCATGGATGCCTGG
>NC_090728.1:125281083-125293583 GCF_036898095.1 Palaemon carinicauda | reverse complement strand
TCATGTCATGGGGAAACACCAACTGTCTTGCCTAAGTACGTAGATTCCTTATCTATTTCTATAGGATCATCCATAACCCTTACTTATAGTCCCGCTATTTTCAATGAACATTATCTTAGTTTCAGTCATATTCATTTTCTGTCCTACATTTCTGATTTCTTTATTCAAATCTTTGCAATAATTCCCAAGGTTCACTTAACAGAACTATGTAACTTGCTAATCAAAAGTTGTTATAGAATTACACCTTAATGTTATTTATCACATTATCCCGATCTATTTTTTTTTAAACTTCTTATAGGCAAGCTGTGAATAGTTTAGGAGATATGGGGTGTCCAAATCCAACTCCTTACTAAATCGGAATTTCTCTATCTTTATGCAGTTTTAGGATTTCTGTACTTTCCACATAGATATCCTCAAGCATTCTCAGATAAGATTTATCTATGCCTTGTCCCTGAAAGGCTTGCATTACTGTTAGAGTTTATGCAGAACTAAAAGAGTTCTCATAGTCAATAAATGCCATGCATACTGGTTTGTCATACTCTGTTAATTTTTTTTTTCTTTTTTTAGACGGTTACTTACATGGATATGGTCAGCTGTTTAAGACCCGCTTATAAAGCTTGCCTGCTCTTTTGGTTGATTAAAGCTTAGCCGTTTTTATATTCGGCCATATGTTGTATAGAATTGCTCACAGAATCCTTCTACTGTCTATTCAAAGAATTTTATCAATCATTTTAATGCAATTTAAATCGTCTGTATCATTTGGTGTCAGGTGTTGATATACAGTATAATTGTGGCTTACCCAGATGTAACAATGCTAAACCTATGCTCCGGACCCCAGCTTTTCATTCTGCAGCGGTTGCCTAAATTCTAAACTGGTGTAAATAAGCGTCCATGTCGTCACTGTTTTCAATAGAAAGTGGAATCTTAGGGATATGTCCTCTAGTCACAGACAAAGGTGTTCCAGACGTCAGTTTCCGTCTTTCCAATTCCAACTCTATCTGCCAGTTTTTAAAGTCTCGTTCTGATGCTCTTGTGTCTCTCTTTTTTTCTCTCTTTCTTCTCTTTCTTTGCCTCCTAATTCTCTTTTTTTTCATTCATTCCCTCTCTCGTATGCTAATGATTTTTTTTCTCTCCGTTTTTTTTTTCATCTTTGTCTTTCTTTTTAATTTTCCTGTCTATCTTCTTATTATGCTAATATTCTTTTTTTTTTCCTCTCTTTCATTTTTTTAGGTAATTTAGAAATTCTCTTGAATCATGACCTTCATAACGTAGGGTCGGACCCATATCAATAAGTTCTCTTAATACTTCCATTTTGACTTATTTATCGAATAACACCGTAAACTCGAGTTAACTGTCCGGGAGCCAAATTTGTTAGATTTTGCTGTTTATCAAAAGTTCGGAAAATTAATCAGGAAGGTCAATTAACTGAAATACCCTAACTTATAGCTTTTTAGAAATAGGACTTGGATAGTTTTCCGAGTAATAATGATCTGACTAGAGGTGGTAATTGAGTTATAAAAAAGATAGTCAAAATATCCAAAAATATAGATAGCTTACATGAATAAATTTCTATTTCATAATTAGACACAATAAAAAAAAATCACACAATTTTTTACATCATCACTTAATTTTACATCTCGATCCGCACTCCCCTGTGGTAAATCTGGAGAAACCTCTGAAGTGTCGTATTCAGTTTGAAAAATATAAAGGACACTTACGTGTGGCTACAGTTATAGCACAGATAAAAAAATTAACAATTGGTTTCGGTCGACAGATTATTACGAAATTTAAACAATAAACGGTTTTATGCTTAGGCAGTTATATCAACACTTCAGTAACATAAGCAATTTAAAAGGTAAAATAGTACTATGCTTAGACAGTTATATTAACACTTCTGACGGGCTGCCAACGCAAAAGCCCGTGCCCAGCAAAAAGTGCTGGGCAATCTAAGAATAAGAAGAACACTTGAACAACTCAAACACAATAAATATAATGATTGAGATATATGGCAATACGATAGTTCTAGGGAATAGAGCTATCAGTAACAGAGGGTTAAACTTAACTTGGGATCTGCATTCAGAAGGACGATAAAGGTGTGTGTCCACAAAACAAAACTCGTCTTTATTTACTCCCCATTTGGGTATATGTTTTACGGATGTGTCACGTGATACAACACAAACCCTTGTTCTAAAATATCACGTTTATATAACTTTATAGGATGTAACTAAAAATATTTCTATTCGTTTGATAAAAAAAACTTAAACTAAGAAACCCAAATTTACTAAGATATAACATAAATTTGGAATCGAGACTTATCTTAAAGCACTCCACTTTCTTTCAAAGGTCCATATATATTTGTTTATTCCTTTTAGAACCTTATAAGCCTTCTAGATCTCTTGCATCGCAATAAAAAAAAATTTCAGTTCCTTACAACGCTTTAGATCTGTATGTGTCGTAGTAGATTCATTGGAAATCAAAATTCATTTACGTTATTGATATAGATATGACTAAGAAATTGCATAACAATAACCTAATGATACTAAATTATACTACTACTCTATTACTTCTCATACCACCGTAATTAATTAAGCTCTTTAGAAATACATAATATTCCTCCTTGAGGAGATTATTCCTAATAAACAAAACTTAATGTATAAATGCATAGTGAGTGGCCATATCAATAATTGCTACCTACCGCTGCAGTTGGGATAAAGTGTTATGTGTGTTTACAGGAATGTGCACCATATTGTATTCGTTTATAAACGATTAGTATTCAATGGGTCAAATGAATACCTTTTTTTCTCTCTAAATGTTTTTTGGTATTTATGTAAAAAAAACTCATAAGAAAATATTTTGAATTCAAATGTATATCTATTGTATATTTTTAATAATCACATGTTTACATTTTCATGATTTTTTGGTTTTACTGGAAAAATATCAATTAAGAACTGAAAAAACTTAACGATATCTTTCACAAATGCAATTTTTTTTATGTCACTTAGATCTTTTTGTTGCTGTCATAAAAGGTCTGAATTAATGTGCAATATACTGTAAATGTTTTATATATATATATATATATATATATATATATATATATATATATATATATATATATATATATATATATATATATATATATAAAAGGAGGAATGTGTAATAATCTTAGGATTAATATTACAAATTTTGAAAGTGAGATGTAAATATTTGTCAAATATTTTCATCGATTTTTTTCCTGTATAGTAAATCTGTGCTCAATATTCTCTTTCATTTTAATCACGTTTGCTTTATTAAAGTCTTGTTTTGAAAATATTGGTTTTGTGGGGGTATTTCGAAAAGATGGTACACGAGTCTTCTTCAATTCGATAATATTTAAAGCGAATTGGTTCAAGGGAATATTAGATTTTTGTTTGCTGTATCACATAAATTTAAAATACAGTTTAAATAAACTTCTGATTAAATCAGAGAGAGAGAGAGAGAGAGAGAGAGAGAGAGAGAGAGAGAGAGAGAGAGAGAGAGAGAGAGAGAGAGAGAGAGAGAGAGAGAGGGAGAGAGAGACTAATTTGAAGATAACATTTTTCGACAAAAAAAAATAGGAGTTGAAGTTATTTTTGAATACATGATAACAATAAAAATGGCTATAATTTGATGGTAGCTTGAGGAACGGCAGATTGTTTTAAAAAGAAAATAGATTGGGGCTAACCAGTGACACTGAAAGCTCTGTAAAAGAAAAAAAAATCTATTTACAAAGTTTGGTGATCATATGAAGCAGCCATGAAGATTTAAAGGTCACTCATGAATGTCTGAGGCAACGGAAGGCCAATGCCCTAGAGACTGACCGAACATACATAGGATTAGCACTCAAGCACTCCATCAAGCTATGAGCAGAGAGGACCAGGCAATAGCTGCTGATGACTCAGAAGGTAGACATATAGGCTCCCAATTCCACTTTCTTTAGCTCAAGCGAACCGTGATGTTTCAAACACTACTAGAAACTTTTGATATTGAGCGGGTCTCCAACTCGTGTCCATCAGATTGCCAAGCGAGTATATTTCCTATATACTAAAATTTGTTATATCGGAAGGAAAAGTTAACGTTATATATCAAGGTCAACAATAGTAGGAAGGTATTATGAGAAAACTCAATGATAGATTTCTTAATATCTGGTGTTTGAATGATTTTTTCATAGAAGTAAAACACGTTAAAAAAAATAGTCTATGAAAATTACAAATTTGGACGAATATGCTAAAAAGACAAAGAAAAAGAAGACATTAGGTAATATATATATATTATTTTTGAATTTTTTTTTCATATAAATTCTCACTGCTTTGAAAAATAAGGGGTTACACAAATAAAATAAAATAGTATTGTTACTGTATAACCTTAAATTATAAATTCCTTGCATATTAGGATCTCATGGGGAATCGTGAGCACTCCATCAAGAAGTTCCTAATGAACTTTAAATTTATGCACCGATGAAAATCATTACTGAAAGGCATTTGGATAATGATTTATGCCGCTACTAATGCCGTACTCAAATTTATATACAGTTTTTGTACTTCTCCTGGAACAAAAACTGCTAAAATTCAAATATTTGTGGAGTTGATATTCATTAGGTGGAAAAAGTCATTGGTTTTCAAGTTCATAGCAATTTTAAGAACATTCATTGAGCACAAACGAAAAGTAAGATGCAGCTTATAGTAAGCGTACGAATATTTTCATGCAAATTAGGGATTTACGTCGTAGTATTGATTGAAGTGGGAGCATGTTAATTAGAAAGACTGTCTGTCTGTACAAGAAAAAAATTCTTAGAACCAATTAAGCAAATATTTAAACCTTCCTCTAAAAGCAGTGCAAATCGGATTACATAGATGAGCTGATTGTCCGACCTATTTCAAAACAAACGCATCATAGTCCCAACGGAATCAGTCCTCAAAAGCAACATAACGAGGTTTAAGTCATTTGTAATTTGGGCGTCTTTTCTAAAAGGAACAACATTTCGTGATATTAACGGAGATTTTAAGTACTTTACGGGATTGCTTGCGATTGAAGTAGCATATATACATAGCCTCTGTACCATGGGTTTCCACTGTCTTGGGTTGGAGTTCTCTTGCTTGAGGGTACACTCAGGCACACTATTCTATCTTATTTTTTTTTTCTTCCTCTTGTTTTTTTGAGACTGTCTGTCTGTACAAGAAAAAAATTCTTAGAACCAATTAAGCAAATATTTAAACCTTCCTCTAAAAGCAGTGCAAATCGGATTACATAGATTAGCTGATTGTCCGACCTATTTCAAAACAAACGCATCATAGTCCCAACGGAATCAGTCCTCAAAAATAACATAACGAGGTTTAAGTCATTTATAATTTGGGCGTCTTTTCTAAAAGGAACAACATTTCGTGATATTAACGGAGATTTTAAGTACTTTACGGGATTGCTTGCGATTGAAGTAGCATATATACATAGCCTCTGTACCATGGTCTTCCACTGTCTTGGGTTGGAGTTCTCTTGCTTGAGGGTACACTCAGGCACACTATTCTATCTTATTTTTTTTCTTCCTCTTGTTTTTTTGAAATGGTGTGTTGGGCAGGCTTAATAGAAGGGCCATGGATGCCTGGTGGTTTATCAAGAGGTTGTCTTTTCCTTTTTCTGATTCTTTTTCTTCTCAAAACCATACTTACTGTCCTCCCTTCAGTTGAAGTGGCTATCCTGGAGGGTATTTAGCCTTGCATGGTGTATCGGCTCCTCCATGTTGACCAGTTTTTTCCGACTTTTTACTATAGTCTATGGGTATTGTGACGGGCCGAGAGAGGAGTTGTGAACTCAAAGACAGATTGAAAACGACTGAGTTATTTATTAAGGAACACTCTTCTTTATATACAAAACCTCAAGGCAACAGGACATGACCTGTTCGAGAGACAGATAATGTTACTGAGCAAAACGGAGACATGATCATTCAGGTTCTTTTTAGTGCGAGGGAAGAGCGCAGATACAAGCATAATATATACAAAATAATTATGTACAATTGTGTGACACACGGTTGGTACATGGCTCCCCCCCTAAAAATGACACATACTGTATGTTAAATAGGGCGCCCTGATCTAGAGAGGCGAACTGTAGGCGGGTCATCTGGCAGAAGATAAGCAGGTTTTAGACGATCAATGGAGACCCAGTCTTCTTTACCCCGAATGTTTAGGAGGAATGCTTTCGGACTGCGTCGGATCACAAGGAAAGGGCCCGCGTAAGGGGGCGTTAGTGGTGGCTTGCTGGTGTCGTTGCGCAGGAAGACGTGCGTTGCAGAGTGCAAGTCCGTTGGTATGTGATGCTTCGCTGGGGGCTTGTAAGTCTGGCGGCACGGAGTAAATTATCCCACGACGTGACGTATGCGCTGGAGATCGTCGGAGGAGGTCGTAGAAGGAAAAAATTCGGCAGGGACGACCAACGGGTCGCCATACACCATTTCGGCTACCGAGACGTCGAGGGCGTCTTTAGGAGTGGTCCTTAGTCCAAGGAGGACCCAGGGAAGCTGAGTAAACCAGTTGCAATCCTTGCAGCGGGACATCAAAGCTGCTTTGAGGGTGCGATGAAAACGTTCAACCATTCCATTGGCAGCGGGGTTGTAGGCCGTTGTCTGCTGTAGGGTGATGCCCAGGAGATTCGCTAATGACGTCCATAATTGAGAGGTGAAAGTTGTTCCCCTGTCAGAAGTAATATGCTTAGGGATACCGAATCTTGAAATCCATCCAGAGAGTAAGGCAGATGTACATGAGGCGGACGTTGCAGTTTCCATGGGAATGGCTTCAGGCCAACGAGTGGAGCGGTCGATGACGGTAAACAGGTAACGATGTCCTTGTGATGTAGGTAGGGGGCCTACAACGTCGACGTGAATGTGTGCGAAACGACGCTGAGGTTGAGGAAAGGTGCCCACTCCTGAATCCGTGTGTCGATGTACTTTGGAAGTTTGGCAAGAAGTACACGCACGGACCCAATCCTTAGCATCCTTAGAAATGCCGTGCCAAATGAACTTTGCCTTCAGCAGCTGTGCAGTAGAACGGCACGAGGGATGTGAAAGGCCGTGGATGAAATCAAACACCTGTCGGCACATGGGAGCAGGAATCCAAGGTCGCGGTCTACCAGTACTGACGTCACAGAGGAGGGTGGTGTTGGAGTCTTCGAGGGGAAAATCCTCCTAACGGAGGGACGTGCAGAATGTCCTGCAAGCTTGATACTCTGGATCCTGTCGTTGGGCTTCAGCCAGGGTGTTGTAATCCAATCCCAGTTGAACGGCAGCCAACGTGTTTCTTGACAGGGCATCGGCAACGGGATTCATTTTCCCAGGGACGTATTGGAGGGTGCAATTGTATTCAGCCACGGCGGAGAGATGTCGGCGTTGACGGGTGGACCAGGCGTCAGACTGTCGAGTGAAGGCGTGCACCAGAGGCATGTGGTCTGTGCGAATGACGAAGGGCGTACCTTCTAAGAAATGGCGAATGTGACGGACAGCCAAGTGCACCGCCAGCAATTCTCGATCGAAGGCAGAATAACCCGATTCTGCCTTGGACAGTTTTCTGCTGAAGAAGGCCAATGGGCGGGGCGAGCCTTTGACCACCTGCTCGAGTACTGCACCAATAGCGACGTCGCTGGCATCGGTGGAGAGAAGGAGAGGGGCGTGTGGGATAGGAAAAGTGAGAGCCGCAGCAGTTGATAGGGCCTTCTTTGCATTGCAGAAGGCTGCTTCTTGAAGGGGACCCCAATTCAGGTCCTTTGGCTTGCCCTTGAGGGAGGCATAGAGGGGAGCAAGAGTGGCGGCAATGGCTGGCAGAAAACGGTGATAATAGTTGATCATGCCCAAGAATTCCTGCAGAGCTTTGACGGTCGAGGGCGTTGGGAAATTCTGAACGGCTGCTACCTTCTCAGGGAGGGGATGGACTCCTTCACGAGTGATACGGTGCCCTAAGAACGACACTTCGTTGGCGCCAAAGGTACACTGGTCGTACCGGACTACAAGGCCGTTTTGTTGCAGGCGGTCGAGCACGATGCGCAGGTGACGGAGGTGTTCCTCTTTTGAGGAGGAGAACACAAGTATGTCGTCCACATAACATACACAGAAAGGTAGGTCCCTTAAGATGCCATCCATGAGACGTTGAAACGTTGCCCCAGCATTACGAAGGCCAAAACAGGAGTAATTGAAGGTGTATGTGCCAAACGGAGTGGTGATGGCGGTCTTGGGGATGTCTTCTGGGTTCATAGGCACCTGATAATACCCCTTCAGGAGGTCGAGCGTAGAGAAAACCTTCGCTTTGTGCAGGTAGGAGGTTACATCGGCAATGTTTGGGAGGGGGTAGTGATCCGGTTCTGTTTGCATGTTCAGGCGCCTGTAATCCCCGCACGGACGGAGGGAGCCGTCTTTCTTCAGAACAATGTGTAAGGGTGACGACCATGGGCTGGAGGCCTTTTGGCAAAGGCCCATTTTCTCCATTTCGGCGAACGTCTGTTTGGCGGCTGCCAATCGTTCCGGTGCCAGACGTCTGAATTTTGCGAAGACTGGGGGTCCCGTCGTCTTGATATGGTGATAAATACCGTGCTTGGCAGGAACCGTGGGCGTTTGGCGAAGTTCTGGACGGAAAACTTCCAGGTACGACGTGAGGAGGTGGGCGTAGGCATCCGTGGGTGCGCTGATGTGGAGAGCGAGGTTAGAGGGGGCGGGTTGAAGAGGTGTCGAGAAGTACGAGTCTGCGTTGACCAATCGTCGGTGGGCGACATCGACCAGAAGGTGGAAATGAGAGAGGAAATCCGGACCGAGGATTGGCATTGTGACGTCAGCAACGAGAAACTTCCAATTGAATTTACCGTTTCCGAACGATAATGTGAGGTTCTCGTAACCGTATGTGGGTATCGCAGATCCGTTGGCAGCTACCAAGCGGACGTCGGCAGATGTAGACAGACTACATTGTGCCTTGAAGAGTTTCCTTGGCAAAAGAGAACGACAAGCACCCGTGTCTACCAAAAATCGCACGCCCGTTCCTGCGTCCTGTAAAAAGAAAAGATTAGAAACATGGGAGGCCACCGCCACAAGCGATGGCCTACTTACACGTTTTTTGGCCACTGACAATCTTTGGCACATTTCTTCGCGGTTGCCCCGAATCTGAAGTGGTAGTAGCAAAACTGCGGCAGATGGGAGGTAGTAAGTGGCTGTAGAAGTCGTTCGTTGTGGCGCGAGCGATTGGTGGGTGGTGGGCGGCTTTGTCGCCGCTTCGGCACGTCAAGGGGTAGGCGTGTATGTCCTACGGCATTCATGTCAGCTTCGGTTGACGTTGAATAGGCATCCTCGTCGTCAGGGGTGGAGGCGGTGATAGAGGTCTTGAAGTGGCTGTCCATAAGGGCGTCGGCTTTGGTCATCAAGTCCTTTATGGGTAAACTATCGACATCGGGTATGGCAGCGCGCACAGGTTCAGGTAAACGGCGTATCCAAAGGGCTCGGAGTAGGTTCACCTCACGAGGAGAGCCGTCTGCTGCAGGTTGAAGGCGAGCGATACTGGTCATTTCCCTGAGGGCAAGCGAAGCCCTTTGGTCCCCCAACGCTTGTTGCGAGAGCTGAAAAAGCTTTGCTATACGGGCGGCTGGCGACGGCGAGTACTGCTGCAGAAGGTATGATTTGAGGTCGTCATAAGCTATTGGGGTGTCTCCTTGTTCACAAAGCCAGTCGGATATTTCTGGGAAGGTGTCCTCGGGTATCGCCGCGAGAACATAATCCGCGTTGGTGGTTGAGCGAGTCACACCCCTGATACAAAAGTGGACTTCAGCGCGTTGAAACCAAGCGAACGCTTCTCCGCTAGCGAACGGTGAAAGTTTCAATGGAGCGGCCGAGTGCCAACTGCTGGGGTAGAGTCCGCCTCCGTCATATTACCAACGATGGAGGGGCGAGGGAGGTGGGGGTGGAAGGCAGTGGGAGCGAGTCGACTTCCGGGGTCACCAATGTGACGGGCCGAGAGAGGAGTTGTGAACTCAAAGGCAGATTGAAAACGACTGAGTTATTTATTAAGGAACACTCTTCTTTATATACAAAACCTCAAGGCAACAGGACATGACCTGTTCGAGAGACAGATAATGTTACTGAGCAAAACGGAGACATGATCATTCAGGTTCTTTTTAGTGCGAGGGAAGAGTGCAGATACAAGCATAATATATACAAAATAATTATGTACAATTGTGTGACACACGGTTGGTACAGTATCATCAATCACTTTATTTATAATTCTGTACGTATTGTTTTTGTTATAATTCTTGTTAATCTGGTTTTTAAGTCTCTTTTTTATTTCTATTAATTCTTATGCTGTCTGGAGACATTGAGCGAAATCCGGGACCAGTACGTCCTAGATTTCGTCAATGTCGTCTTCTGTATTGCAATATTCGTGGTCTTCATGCAAATATCCAAGACCTTACAGTTGCGTCCAGACAGTATGATATTCTTTTGTGCTCAGAAACTTTGGTTTCTAATATGAGGCACTCATCTGAGCTCCTTATAACTGGTTTTAAGAAGCCAATAATGTTGAAACGTGATGCCATCCCTAGGGCCAGGGGAATGGTGGTGTATATTAGGACCGAGTACCCTGCTTCTCATAAGTCCTGCTATCAATGTGGATGTCATGAGATTCAGGTAATAAAAGTTTGTGGCAGGCATAACAACTTTTATTTGTGTTCGATCTACCGGAATCCCGACATGGATGATTCTATCTTCGATTGTCTTCTTACCATTATGGCTAAGATACAAGAAGATGATAGAAAGGCTTCTTTTGTCTTTGTTGGTGATTTTAATGCTCACCATAGGGAGTGGTTAAGTTCTATCTCTCCTACCGATCGCCATGGCTTAAGAGCTTTAGACTTTGCCTCTGAATCAGGCTGTGAGCAAATCATAAGTGAAGCTACTCACAGGTCTGGTAATTGCTTGGACCTCGTATACACTGACTCCCCTGGCGTTATAACTAGTAAGGTTGGTTCTCCAGTCGGGACATCTGATCATGCCTTGATTTCATTATTAGTGAAGACTGAGCAGCCTGTCCCTGATATATTATATTCTTGTAAAATTTATATGAAATCCCAAGAAGACTGGAATGGGATTTTACATGATCTTTTGTGCTTGAATTGGTCACAATTATATAATAGTGTAGATCCTGTTGTCCCTTTGAATGAGAATCTAGTCAACATAATTGATAGGCGTATCCCTTCTCGTGTGCTAAGGTACCGAGTGAAGGACAAACCATGGTTCAATGATGATTGTAGACGTGCTTTTTTGGAGAAGCAGGAGGCCTATCAACTTTGGAAGGGTAACAGATCAGATTTGACCTGGAACAGCTATACTCAGCTTCGAGCTTTTGCTCAGATAGTTTATGCCTCAACTGAAAAGGAGTACAATTTAACCATAAAAGAAACACTTTCTGGTACAGCTCAGGAACATAAATGGTGGTCTACCCTTAAATCTGCACTCTTCGGTGTAGATGCAACAGTTCCTCCTTTACTTAAACCAGATGGCTCAGTCACTCACTGTCCAAAGGAAAAGGCAACCCTTTTGGCTGATGTTTTTGACAGTAAACAGAGTAATTAAAAACTTGAACTTCCTCATTCCTGTTTTCCTGAGGCTAAACTAACTAGTTTAGCTTTTCGATCTCGTGAGATTAAAGCTCTGTTGGTGGACCTTGATGCTTATGGAGGTGTAGACCCAAATGGTATTTTTCCTATGTTTTTTATAAAGACAGCAGATTTCTTATCTCCAAAGTTATCTGTTATTTTGCGCAAGTTAGCAAGAAGAGGAGCTTTTAGCACTTGTTGGAGGATTGGTAATGTTACTCCTCTATGTAAATGTGTTTGTGGTAGCTCAAGTCCCACTGATTACCGCCCAATTTCCTTAACTCCCATATTATCTAAAGTTTTTGAACGTTTTCTGGCAAAACGTCTTAATAGGTTTGCTGAAGGTAATCATATATTCCCTAGTTTGCAATTTGGTTTTCGTAAAGGCCTTGGAGCATTTGATGCCCTTCTTACAATCTCCAATGCTGTACAGAAATCCCTTGATTGTGGTCGGGAAGTTCGTATGATTGGCATTGATTTTAGTGCTGCCTTTGACCGTGTTAATCATGAGGCCCTTGTTTTCAAGCTGAAACAGTTGGGAGTGGGTGGGTCGTTTCTTAGCATTATCATTGATTTTTTAAGTAATAGATCTCAAAGAGTTGTTGTTGATGGGCACCATAGTGATTATAGGAATGTGATATCCGGTGTTCCACAGGGTAGTGTTCTTGGCCCATTACTTTTCATACTATATACACATGACATGTGGTTTGGCCTAGAAAACAAGCTTGTTGCATATGCAGATGATGCTACTCTCTTTGCATCAATTCCATCCCCTGAATGTAGAGCTAGGGTTGGTGAATCCCTTGATAGAGATTTAGCTAGAATTAGTGCATGGTGCAAATTATTGGGTATGAAGTTGAATCCTAACAAAACTCAAA
>NC_090728.1:125251083-125258583 GCF_036898095.1 Palaemon carinicauda | reverse complement strand
AAGTCCAATATAACAGACACCGGTGAATATCGTTCGAAGGATAATGACCGACTTAATTGATGGGCTCAAGGGTTTACCACAAGAATTTATTTTTATTATCACGATACACAAAAACTAATATAGATTATTATTATTATCATTATTATTATTATTATTATTATTATTATTATTATTATTATTATTATTATTATTATTATTATTATTATTATTTACTTTACCAATTATTATCCATTTACTTGAAGAAAATCAATCTTATTTGCTGATATTGCTCGGAAACAGACCATTTGATGTATGCTGACGAAGAGTTCTTAAAAATAATCTATTTTACATGATGAAGACCTTCGGGCAGATACTGTTTATAGAAATTAATCAATACATTCATCATCCACAAAAAAAAAGAAATATGAATATTCATTGGTTTAAATATCTAATTTATTTTTTAATAATCGAAAAAAATAGTTATCAAGATTTTTTTTTTTTCATTAGATATTCTGCTGAAAAGGTTTGTAAACGCTCTATAGCTCTTTCGTGTATATTGTTGAACAAATCTTTTTTTTTTTTTTTTAAAGATCAACCATTATTCCGTGGAGGAAATTAGAAGACACTACAACAAAGCAACAAAGGTAGTTGAGTTCACATCTTCATTTCTATTTTTCTCTTCAACACAATGGACCGTTAAAACATAATTTCAATGGGCCCATTTCCTTGTGATATTGACGTGCATCAAATTTAATAAATGAATGATGTGACTCAGTTTCGAAGAAAACTATTTCATTTAACTCTTTTGCTAAAATGGCTCCCTTCTTCCTCATCATTAATTAAATGATCGATCCAAATCATCCAGACTTATTTATTATTATTATTATTATTATTATTATTAATATTATTATTATTATTATTATTATTATTGTTATTATTATTATTATTATTATTATTATTATTATTATTATTACTATTATTATTATTATTATTATTATTATTATTATTATTATTATTATTATTATTATTATTATTATTATTATATCTGGACTAAAAATATACAAAGTATATGAATGGAATGCTGTAAGAAATTACTTTTCTGCATTATATTGTAAAACATAGCTGCGTTTGTATATAGAATTAAACATCAGTATGGCTATGCAAAATCCTAAAATTGTTGTTTGTTTATTTTGCATTTATTATTATTATTATTATTATTATTATTATTATTATTATTATTATTATTATTATTATTATTATTATTATTGTTATTGTTATTGTTATTGTTATTGTTATTGTTATTATTATTATTATTATTATTATTATTATTATTATTATTATTATTATTACTAGGCAAGGTAAAACCCCAGTTGGAAAACCAAGATGCTATAAACCCATGGGCTGCAATAGGGAAACATGGCCCAGTTAGGAAAGGAAATAAGGAAATAAATAAACGATGAGAAAAAATTAACAATAAATCATTCTAAAAGCAGTAACAACGTCAAAATAGATGTCGTATATAAACTATTAACAACGTCAAAAACAGAATTATGTCATAAGTAAACTATAAAAAGACTCAATCCAGCCTGGTCAACATAAAACATTTGCTCCAACTATGAACTTTTGAAGTTCTACTGATTCAACTGCCCGATTAGGAAGATCATTCCACTACTTGGTAACAACTGGAATAAAACTTCTAGAATCCTGTGTAGTGTTGAGCCTCATGATGGAGAAGGCCTGCCTAGTATTACAAACAGGATAGAATTGTCCGAAATACTAGGCAACAGTCACTAATTAGGGGCATAGGTCTTTTATCGTGATTTCCATTCTCATGCTGCATATGCTTTGATTAAAAATATAGTATAGAATCTTAGGATACTGAATGATCATGGAATACCAGAAATTCTTTCTATGGAGGATTTCTGGATGCATGATAGGAATAAGGACAGGTGTATAGTGATAGGAAGAGCAGATAGGCTTCTTTCTTTAGGCCTAGATGTAGCACTAGGAATAGCGAGGCCTTAGCTAACTCGAACAAATACGTTTATCATCGGATTCGAATTGACGCTGGATGGTACAAGTAAAATCTTCTGGGGTTTGATGATAATGATTTTTGATTCGAGATATAAAGAAATGGATAAAAAAATATTTCAAATTAAAGTTAGAGATAGATCTCTTTACCACTTTTTATTATTTTGAAGGTCATTTTAATGTAGATTTTATATTAGGATTATATATATTGTTTTACAAATTTCAGATAATAACATTGGCTTTGGACTTGCTTAGAAAGTAAGTAAGTTGGTTAAAGAGTTCAAATATTTTTAGATAAAAAAGAATTTAAAATCAAATTCTGCTAGACAAGGGTAACTTTGAAAAGTGAAACTTCAAGACATTTTCCTAAAGAAATACAAAAATTGCATTTTTTTTATTATTATTATTTTTTTTTTTTTTGTAATAAAGAATTTAAAATCAAATTCTGCTAGACAAGGGTAACTTTGAAAAGTGAAACTTCAAGACATTTTCCTAAAGAAATACAAAAATTGCATTTTTTTTTATTATTATTATTATTATATTTTTTTTGGAGGGGGGCCACTTCTTACGAGACTTCTCCAAAAATACAGCTATTTTCATTTATTTCACTCCTAAAGGAACAAGAAAGGTTTAAAATTCTTTATTGCTATATAACATTGATATAATCCGTAAGGAAATCAATTCAAAATTCAACAGTAACCGAAGATAAGGTTGTAACTTTTTCCTACGTGAAAAAATAGAAATCATAATTTTTCATTCCGAATGTTTTCTTAGTTAGTGTTTGAAAGATAAATGCATTCCAACCTTTCAAAATAGAATGGTCTTTAATTAAATTCGTTTATGAAAAGTTTTCTTTCATCTTTGCCAAACTTGAATATGTTATTTTTCTATAATGAAATAATGAACTCCAGATCTGATCAAAACGATTTTCAACCACTATGTCCGACTAACTTTGATGGTATTTCATGATACGTTATAAGTAGAATACGTTAATGCTTTAATATATTATTCGCACAAAGTTATTTACACATATACGCACACACACACACACACACACACACACACACATATATATATATATATATATATATATATATATATATATATATATATATATATATATATATACACTGTATATATATATATATATATATATATATATATATATATATATAAGTATATATATATATATATATATATATATATATATATATATATATATATATATATATATGTATATGTGTATGTGCGTGTGTGCGTATGTGTGTATGTATACTTAGATAATGTACAAATCTCTTATGCCACGTCCACTGGATTTCAGCGTTCACGATTTTGGGTAAAGGAGAAAATGATTCAATACCTCTTCGCAAATATCCATTGCAAGATTATCCCAAGCACATTTGTCAGCCATGACCAGACCACAATGACAAGTAAAGGACTTATTAAAGTGATTCAACGTTCACCTTTATGTTGAAGTTATAGTATTCAACTCACATCACAAACGTACATATAGAAATCCTTTTTTTGTACCTGGATACCTCATCAAATTACACAACATGAAGGGTATATTGAGAGTAGTCTGCAAATTACATTATCAGTTAACTGATTTCTTACTTTGTTACAGGTCTTTGAAAGTATTTATTGGCAAACCATGACCAAATTATAAATAGTTCTTAATAAAAAAGGTCAATGGTAATTTACGCGGTAAGATATGACGTAATGAAAATGTATTGTTATTCTCTCCTTTCTCATTCAGGCAACATTCCCATTACCTGGGATGGCAGCAGATACCATGAGCCATGAAAATATCAAATTCAAACAAGCCCTTGACAATATTACGTGCAATGGTGATACCAAAAATCTTTACTTATTGGAGCCTAGATTCGTGATCCTTGGCGCTTTTTCACAAAAAGTAAAATGTAATCTTTATATCTGGCAGAGCTTATTTTTTTATAGCAGAATCTGCCAAATCCAAGCTTATGACTAAGTCTCAAGTGTATACAAACAATGACCTGTGCTCTGCCTGGGTCATAAAGAGATACCAAAGCCAGACTATCCGAG
Organism: Palaemon carinicauda; assembly: GCF_036898095.1. Classification (NCBI taxonomy): domain Eukaryota; kingdom Metazoa; phylum Arthropoda; class Malacostraca; order Decapoda; family Palaemonidae; genus Palaemon; species Palaemon carinicauda. The sequence continues at coordinate 125,254,512 of NC_090728.1, read as the reverse complement.
AAAAGATTATCTTAAAAATATAACCTTCGGATTCAATATTTGTGGTGTAGAAGTCCACATCGTATATTCGGAATCCATCTTTAAAATCTACTTCAGTATGTCTAAGTTGCTTAAATATTGGCAATGAGTTCTCAAGTAAATGTAGGAGGAAATTAAGTTATTTTCTACCTTTTTTTGGTTACCTTATTACTAAAGGGTCATCAGTAATGTTGAACAGTACTTAAGTTATTATTCCGGGTAAGCAATTCAGTACCTCATCTTTAACGGCTGATCCACAGCTACTGTGAAGGCTAGATTTTAACTGTAAAATTTTTAGTGAGTTGAACAGCATATGTTGAATTAATAGGTACATTATTAAGACGTGGAAATGTCAATATTAGAAATTATTCATAGATTTAATTATGATTAAAGCAAAATATATTTCAATATCTCACTGCCCTGGAGAGTTATACATGATACTCTAAATGCTTTTATATGAAGCATATATAGATAGTCCATTGGGAATATAAAAGAATGAGATGCATCTTCCTATGCTTAGCAGAAGGGATAGCCACAGCATTGCTACTCTACGAAACATTGCTTTACCTTCAATAATCAGGGAAAACGTACATATTCACAAATATACTACTTCAGTAATTTATTAGGACAATACGATCCATTTATACGTAATTTTTAAATGATTATTTATAACTGATTCTAATATACAATGACATGTGAATACTGTGTCTTCTCTGAACTACAAATTAGAAACAAAATGCATTCAGCAGCAATTTTTATCAGACAGGAATTTAGCCTCTACCTTAGAGCCTAGTGTGAAATTACGTTAAAACCAATTATTTATCAAGTTACAACAGCGGTTTGAAGTTGATCATCCGTATAGGCTATTTAACTAGCTCTCAAATAAAGGCCCAAGTTAAGGACCTTTATTTTAACCCCCCACCAAAAAAAAAAGAAAAAAAAAATGTTACGTAAGCACTGATTAAGAGATCAGTCTCTGTAGTCCAAAAAAAAAAAATATGATTTGTTATTGAAAGAAAGCGACATGATTCGATACTTTGAACACAGAAATCACATTTCAAAACTGTTCAATTTGTTTTTTTAATATAAGTAAAAGTTTAATGTTTACTCTATAACAGCGGTTGCCAATTACTTTTGTTCATTACCCAACTTTTTCCGATATCCTGGCTAGTAGCAAGCTCATTAAACCCCCCCCCCCCCTCCACCATATTTATTATTTTGAACATGATTTATGTAAAGCAAACTTATAGTTGGTTGAACCTTCCTTTATTCAACTACTATTGAAACAGATATAACAAGAAGTACTATTAATTCTGTTCAAAATAAAGATTTAGAAAAAAAACATACACATAATAACGTTAAAAATAATTGGAGAGAGTATATAATTGGATTAATGTTCAATAGGGTGAAAAAATGACACATAAATAAATAAATACTGCTGCTGGAAATAGAAAATAAATAATTTCCTGTAAATAATCACTCAAGTTGATTGATTGATTTTGATTGATTTAAAATTCTCTGGCATCCTGACATCGAAGGTCATTGACGCCGAGCTCAAGTCGAAAATAAGTGGGAATATATATATATATATATATATATATATATATATATATATATATATATATATATATACATATATATATATATATATATATATATATATATATATATATATATATATATATATATATATATGTATGTATATATATATATATATATATATATATATATATATATATATGTATATATATATATATATATATATATATATATATATATTGTATATATATATATATATATATATATATATATATATATATATATATATATACATATATATACACACACAAATATATATATATATATATATATATATATATATATATATATATATATATATATATATATATATGTATAAATGTGTGTGTGCGTATGTATCTAAAATACCTTCAGAAGTGTGAAAAAATGCAATTTAGGTTTAAGATCAGTCTAGTAATGCGAGGAGATAGTTTCGTAAGGGCACATTTGACGTCATTCTCGAGGTTCAATCTATTTCTCTCCTTGCTCCGAATTGTCGAAAGAGCTGCAAACCCGGCCTGACTAATGTAACTTGAACCAAATGTTGAAAGCATTTTTTCCTGCTTCTAAACGTGCCAGAGGGAACTCTTTGTTACGGCTAATCCAGAATGTAGATAATTTCATTTAGTTAAATTCCATTTGTATGAGGTTGCTTACTTTTATTTCAAGTAATTCTTCTGCGACACGATTTGGTTCATTTGGCAAATGATCAGTGTTACATGTGAATGGATTCTGAATAGAAGCATAGCTAAGTGGGTTAACTTCGGGGAAATAATCTTCCATCCTCGGACGCAGACTATTTAAATGGAAACTCATATCACTCATGTGTACAGACTCTGTAGCTTCCAAAAAGTCTCTTAACTTAGTAAATGCAGCTATTCTGTCAGATTTCAATTATGAGTCCCAAAACTTCAGGCTTGTACGGAATGCTTGTATTATTTTTAAATCAATGAGATAACATATTCTTCTGGTCCTTGCAGTGATATGGTCAAGGTATTTATTTGCGAAAATATGTCCACTAAATAGCACAAAATGAAAATTCGTTTTGGGTCTCTCAGTTCCCGCGCTAAATTGTGCCTTTTATCGTCAAAAAAAAAAAGAAAAAAAAAACATTTCAATCTCAGTTTTGAGCTGAAATATTCGTTTGAGAACATTTCTTCTAGATAGCCATCTGGTTGGAGCATAATACAACAGATTCAATATCCCCGCACAAAGAACTAGAAAGTATCGAGTTTAAAGTACTTGCCATAATGTAATTAACTATTTTCATGACGTCACACGTCACCTATTCCGAATCAATTACAAAAACTTTACTGCCGGTGCTTGACAATGGATAATATAGTGTGTTGCAGGAACTGAAAGGTTTTCCTTTTCCCGTTGCTCCAAAAATCCCGAGTTAACACTTGGTGACTCCAATCTCGTTTTTCCAATCTCGTTGCACACCTGGTTCATTAAAAAAAAACATCAAGTTTCCTTAATACATTCACACGCTTTTTAGTCGTTACAAGTGAACTGCACATAAGTAGATCCTCTTCAATTTCCCTTTCTCCTTTACAACGGATGTATACCATTAATTGTGCACACTAGCAACATCAGTTGTTTCATCCAGTTGAATGGCAAAGATACCACTGTGTTTTAGCTGAAATTAATTGATCTTTGATATCATTTGACACCTTATCTATCCTACGTTTAATTGTGTTGTGTTGTTGGATATTAGTACCAATTCAGTCTGTCAGCTTGGTTATGTTCACACATATTATCACTCATGCTTACTACTATCTCCAACCTCTACTGGGGTGACAACTAATTGCTGGCAAGAGATACTAGAGGAAC
>NC_090728.1:125236083-125243583 GCF_036898095.1 Palaemon carinicauda | reverse complement strand
AATAATAATAATAATAATAATAATAATAGTAATAATAATAATAATAATAATAATAATAATGATAATAATAATAATAATAATAATAATAATAATAATAATAATAATATCATAAACTAACAGATAGAAATATTTTCAGAGAGTTTGAATCGAACATAACCCAAGTAATAAACCAACGAGAAATATCGCAGATGATCCATTATTATTTACTACTAAATTACATTACTGATGACATGGGTTGGGTTGTGGATATTTCTATAATGACGTGGTTAGAAATTTAGAAATTTCGTACCCTAATGTTTAAGTTACTTATTCTGAAATAGCATGTTTTAAATAAAAATAAATAAATAATCAACGTTAATTTACAAAGAAGAAAAATATTACCATATAAAATAGTTATGTAAGTGCTATAACCAATGAATAGTGTAATATATGGAGAGGGGAATTTATAAATATACCTGGAAATATATGTAAGAGAAAACCAGTATGATCGTTTTACTTCACATCAGAAACACTCATAATAGGGAGAGGAATGCTTTCAAGTACACAACTTTGATTATGCAAAGGAAATACTGACAATTAATGGGTTTCAGAAAACATAGTCAAACACATTTGCAGGTTCTACTGATCCACAGTTGATAGTACAATAGATCACACTTCCACCATTCTTAGACCAGACTAATGCGATAATTCCAGGGCACCAGCCACCCGTCAAGATACTATCGCTAGAGAGTTATTGGATCCTTTGATTGGCTGGTCAGCAATGCGTTGGATACCCCCCCTCTCTCTCTCTCTCTCTCTCTCTCTCTCTCTCTCTCTCTCTCTCTCTCTCTCTCTCTCTCGTTACGACTTATTTTTTCTTTGACTACACATACACTGAATAGTTTTGCTTATTCTTTACACATTCTCGTCTTTCCTCATACACCTGATAACACTAAAACTACCTAAAACTTCTTCACTCAAGGTTACCGTACTGTATTTGTTCAGTGGCTATATTTCTCTTGGCATGGAGAAGGACGCTCCAAAATCAAACAATTGTTTTCTGGTCTTAGGTAGTGTCATAGCCTCTGTTCCAATGTCCTCCACTGTCTCAGGTTAGAGTTCTCTTGCTTGAGGGTACTCTCGAGCACACTCTTCTATCTTTTTTTTCCTTTTGTTTTTTCTGAAAGGATGTAATGGGCAGGCTTAATGGAAGGGTCATGGATGCCTGGTAGTTTATCAAGAGGTGGCCTCTTCCTTATCTAATTCTACTTCGTCTCAAAACCATCCTTACTGTCCTCTCTTCAGTAGAAGTGGCTACCCTGGAAGGTATTAAGCCTTGCATAGTGTATTGGCTTCTCCATGTTGACCAGTTTTTCTTACTTTTGTTTTCTACAGTTTATGGGATTGATCAATCACTTTATTTATATATCTTTATTAATTGATTTTGTTACAATTCTTATTAATTCAGTTTTTAGGTATGATGTCTCCTTTTTATTACCATTACGTCTTATGTTGTCTGGAGGCATTGGGGGAGATCCGAGACTTGTACGTCCTAGATTTCGTCAATGTCGTCTACTGTATTGCCATATTTGGGGTCTTCATGCAAATATTCAAGCTCTTACAGTTGCGTCCAGACAATATGATATTCTTATGTGCTCAGCGACTTTGGTTTCCAATATGAGGCACTCATCTGAGCTCTTTATAATTGGTTCTAAGAAGACAATAATGTTGAAACGTGAGGCCATCCCTAGGGACAGGGGAATATTGGTGTATATTAGGAGTAAGTACCCTGCTTATCATAAGTCCTGCTATGAATGTGGATGTCATGAGACATAACAATTTTTATTTGTGTTTGATCCACCAATATATATATATATATATATATATATATATATATATATATATATATATATATATATATATATGGATGATTCTATCTTCGATTGTCTTCTTAACATCATGGTTAAGATACAAGATGATAAAAGGACCTCCTCTATCTTTGTTGGTGATTTCAATGCTCACCATAGTGAGTAGTTAGGTTCTATTTCTCCTACCGATCGCCATGAATAAGGCTGTTACTAAATCACAAGTAAAGCTATTAACTGGTAACTGCTTCTACCTTGTATACCCCGACTCCCCTGTCATTACAACAAGTAGGGTTGCTTCTCCAGTCGGGATATCTGATCATACCTTGATCTCATTAGTAGTGAAGACTGAGCAGTCTGTCCCTGATATATCATACTTATGTAAGATTTATATGTAATCTCACGCAGACTTGTATGTGATTTTGCATAATATTTTGCGATTGAATTATCCAGGTCAAAATTGTATTGTACTGTTGATCTTGTTGTTCCTTTGAATGAGAATCTAGTCAACATAATTGATAGGCGTATCCCTTTTCCTGTACTTAGGTACCGAGTTAAGGACAAACCGTGGTTCAATGATGGTTGTAGACATGCTTATTTGGAGAAGCAGGAGGCCTATCGTCATTGGAAGATTTTCGGGGATCAATCTATTCTGAAGATATTTTTTAATTCTTTTATTCTATCTTGTTTCGAGTATTGTCTCCGCTCTAGTCTTCCGTTGCTATTTCTCATCTCAATTTTCTAGACAGGAACTTATGGTCTATTTAATATCTCCTTCCTGATCAAGATATTAATCTTTTGAACCGTCGTTCAATTGGTTCATTATGCATGTTGCATATTATTTCTCACAATTCTGACCATCCTATAAATTCAGATCTTTCAGTAGAGTTCCATCCTGTTCGTAATACTAGGCATACAGTTAATCCTAATAGTAAAACCTTCTTCATCATGAGGCCCGATACTACACAGTATTCTAAAATCTTCCTAATCACATTGTTGAATCAGTAGAACTTCAAAAGTTCAAGCATGCAACACATGTGTTTATGGTGAACAGGCCTTTTTTAATGTTGTTAATGTTTTTTTTTTAAGATATTTTATTTAAATATTTCATTACGTTTTGGAGATCGTTTATTTATTTCCTTGTCACCTCTCCTTACTGGGCTATTTTTCCCTGACGTAGCCCTTGGGCTTATACCTTATTGTTTTCCAAAATAGGGTTGTAGTTTGGCTAGTAATAATAATAATAATAATAATAATAATAATAATAATAATAGTAATAATAATGATAATAATAATAATGGTAATCATAGGAATACTGATAAAAAATATACAATAATAATAATAATAATAATAATAATAATAATAATAATAATAATAATAATAAAAATAATAATAATAATGATAATAATAATAATAGTAATAATATTGGTTATTTAAAACAATATGTAAATTCATGAGCCAAGGACACTATTGCTAATCATAATATGATAACCTATATAAGCTATTAAACAATTATTGAAATATCATAATTGGAATAATATTTTTTGTATCTATCATAATTATTCGAAGGCCTGATAAAAACAGCGGATAACTGTGGTTGAGGAAATTAACATACAATTAGTAGGTTAAATGAGAGCAGTCAAAGCATTTTTTTTTTATATTTATTATAAAGATAGAGTTTGAATTTCATGAGTAGCTCGTAAATTTTTCTGTATACAAAATACTCCTTAATTTCATATTGGTTACGTACAGTAACCTTCGGCTTATAGCATTCTGCTTTTTCAACTAGGGTTTTAGCTTGGTAAATTATAATAATAATAATAATAATAATGATAATAATAATAATAATAATAATAATAATAATAATAATAATAATAATAATAATAATAATAATAATAATAGAAGATTTTAATTCGAACACAACATAGGCAACATTTCATAACAACGTATGTAATTTACTCATATGAGTACTATAGTCGTCTAAGTAATTAAAGAAATATCTTAGTCTAATTGATAGACTTAGATCGAGCAATTTATGGATTTCAAATAGGAGTCTGTACCAACCGTGTGTCGCACTTTCGTACATAGTTCATTTTGTACTTGTATCTTCGCTCTCCCCTCGCACTAAAAAGAACCTGAAAAAACATGTCTTGTTTCTCCTCTGTAACATTGTCTGTTTTTTTAACATGAAAATTCTTGTTGCCTTGAACTTTTGTATATAAAGGAGTGTTCTATAATAAAGTCACTCAGTTGTTTTCAACTTGCCTTTGAGTCACAACCTCCTTTCAGCCTGTCACATTGGTGACCCCGGAAGTCAACTCACTTCTCACGCCTTCCACCCCCACCCTCGCCCCTCCATCGTTGGTACCATGGAGGACTCTACGGCAGTTTTTGCTGCGACTCCCCCATTGAAACTTTCATCATTCGCCAGCGGAAAGGCATTTGCTTGGTTTCAGCACGCAGAAGTCCAGTTTCAAATCAAGGGCGTAACTCGCTCAACCACCAAAAAAGATTATGTTCTCGCGGCGATACCCGAGGACACCTTCCCAGAAATATCCGACTGGCTCTGTGAACAAGGAGACACCCCAATAGCGTATGACACCCTCAAAACATACCTTCTGCAGCAGTACTCGCCGTCGCCAGCCGCCCGTATAGCAAAGCTTTATCAGCTCTCGCAAAAACCGTTGGAGGACCAAAGGGCTTCGCTCGCCCTCAGGGAAATGACCAGTATCGCTCGCCTGCAACCTGCCGCAGACGGCTCTCCTCGTGAGGTGAACCTACTTCGTGCCCTTTGGATACGCCGTTTACCCGAACCTATACGCGCTGCCATACCCGATGTCGATAGTTTACCCATAAAGGACTTGATGACCAAAGCCGACGTCCTTATGGACAGCCACTTCAAGACCTCCATCAACGCCTCCACCCCTGACGAAGAGGATGCCTATTCAACGTCACCCGAAGCTGACGTGAAGGCCATAGGACATACACGCCTACCCCGTGACGTGCCAAAGCGGCGACAAAGCCACCCACCACCCGCCACCTCCCATTTCCCGCAGTTTTGCTACTATCACTTCAGATTCGGGGCAACCGCAAAGAAATGTGCCAAGGATTGTCATTGGCCAAAAAACGTGTAAGTAGGCCATCGCTCGTGGCGGTGGCCTCCCGTGTTTCTAATCTTTTCTTTTTACATGATGCAAGAACGGGCGTGTGATTTTTGGTAGACACGGGTGCTTGTCGTTCTCTTTTGCCAAGGGAACTCTTCAGGACGCAACGTAGTCTGTCTACGTCTGCAAACGTCCGCTTGGTAGCTGCCAATAAATCTGCGATACCCAACTACGGTTACGAGAACCTCATATGATCGTTCGGAAACGGTGAATTTAATTGGAAGTTTCTCGTTGCTGGCGTCACATTGCCAATCCTTGGTGTGTATTTCCTCTCTCATTTCCACCTTCTGGTCGATGTCGCCCACCGACGATTGGTCAACGCAGACTCGTACTTGTCGACACCTCTTCAACCCGCCCCCTCCAACCTCGCTCTCCACATCAGCGCACCCACGGATGCCTACGCCCACCTACTCACGTCGTACCCGGAAGTATTCCGTCCAGAACTTCGCTAAACGCCCACGGCTCCTGCCAAGCACGGTATTTATCACCATATCAAGATGACGGGACCCCCAGTCTTCACAAAATTCAGACGTCTGGCACCGGAACGATTGGCAGCTGCCAAATAGAAGTTCGCTGAAATGGAGGAAATGGGCCTTTGCCAAAAGCCCTCCTGCCCATGGTCGTCACCCTTACACATCATTCTGAAGAAAGACGACTCCCTCCGTCCATGCGGGGATTACAGGCGCCTGAACACGCAAACAGAACCGGATCACTACCCCCTCCCAAACATTGCCGACGTGACCTCCTACCTCCACAAAGCGAAGGTTTTGTCTACGCTCGACCTCCTGAAGGGGTATTATCAGGTGCCTATGAACCCAGAAGACATCCCCAAGACCGCCATCACCACTCCGTTTGGTACATACACTTTCAATTACTCCTGTTTTGGCCTTCGTAATGCTGGGGCCACATTTCAACGTCTCATGGATGGCATCTCAGGGAACCTCCCCTTCTGTGTATGTTATGTGGACGACATACTTGTGTTCACCTCCTCAAAAGGGGAACACCTCCGTCACCTGCGCATCGTGCTCGACCGCCTGCAACAAAACGGCCTTGTAGTCCGGTACGACAAGTGTACCTTTGGCGCCAATGAAGTGTCGTTTTTAGGGCACCGCATCACTCCCGAAGGAGTCCATCCCCTCCCTGAGAAAGAAGCAGCCGTTCAGGACTTCCCCGTGGCCTCGACTGTCATAGTTCTTCGGGAATTTTTGGGCATGATCAACTATTATCACCGTTTTCTGCCAGCCATTGCCGCCACTCTTGCTCCCCTCTACGCCCTCAAGGGCAAGCCATAGGACCTGAATTGGGGTCCCCTTCAAGAAGCAGCCTTTTGCAATGCAAAGAAGGCCCTATCAACTGCCGCGGCTCTCACTTTTCCTATCCCACATGCCCCTCTCCTTCTCTCCACCGATGCCAGCGACGTCGCTATTGGTGCAGTACTTGAGCAGGTGGTCAACGGCTCTCCCCGCCCATTGGCCTTCTTCAGCAGAAAACTGTCCAAGGCAGAATCGGGTTATTCTACTTTCGATCGTGAATTGCTGGCCGGTGCACTTGGCTGTTCGTCACTTTCACCATTTCTTAGAAGGTACGCCCTTCGTCATTCACACAGACCACATGCCTCTGGTGCACGCCTTCACTCGACAGTCTGAGGCCTGGTCCGCCCGTCAACGCCGACGTCTCTCCGCTGTGGCTGAATACAATTGCACCCTTCAATACGTCCCTGGGAAAATTAATCCGGTTGCCGATGCCCTGTCAAGAAACACGTTGGCTGCCGTTCAACTGGGATTGGATTACAACGCCCTGGCTGAAGCCCAACGACAGGATCCAGAGTATCAAGCATGTAGGACATCCTGCACGTCCCTCTGTTGGGAAGACTTCCCCCTCGAGGACTCCAACACCACCCTCCTCTGTGACGTCAGTACTGTTAGACCACGACCTTGGATCCCTGCTCCCATGCGCCGGCAGGTGTTTGATTTTATTCTCGGCCTTTCACATCCCTCGTGCCGTTCTACTGCACAGCTGCCGAAGACGAAGTTCATTTGGCACGTCATTTCTAAGGATGCAAAGGATTGGGTCCGTGCCTGTACTACTTGCCAAACTTCCAAAGTACATCGACACACGGATTCAGGAGTGGGCACCTTTCCTCAACCTCAGCGTCGTTTCGCACACATTCACGTCGACGTTGTAGGCCCCCTACCCACATCACAAGGACATCGTTACCTGTTTACCATCATCGACCGCTCCACTTGTTGGCCTGAAGCCATTCCCATGGAAACTGCAACGTCCGCCTCATGTCCATCCGCCTTACTCTCAGGATGGATTGCAAGATTTGGTATCCCTGAGCATATTACTTCTGACAGGGGTACCACTTTCACCTCTCAATTGTGGATATCATTAGCGAATCTCCTGGGCATCACCCTACATCACACAACGGCCTACAACCCCGCTGCCAATGGAATGGTTGAACATTTTCATCGCACCCTCAAAGCAGCTTT
>NC_090728.1:125207363-125209863 GCF_036898095.1 Palaemon carinicauda | reverse complement strand
CAACAAAATGTAGTAAAGAAATTTTTCCAATGATATAACGTCGTCTTAATATTATTTTCAGTTTGGTAAGTTATATGACTACTCAAAAAGTATATTCTTATTACGAGCGGTACAGAAATTGTAAATGTTGCCGCTTTACCTACACTGTATCAGTCTGAATAAAGTATACGGGTATTCTTTGCAGACCTTTATCCATGGGTATTGGAATTGAAAGTAAAATATCAAAGCATTTAATTCACGTCACTATTCGGTTTAAAAGACTTAATTTTAAGTTTCTCCTCCTGACAATAGTTCTGTCATACACAACTAAATGAGAAAGTAGAATGAAGTCCTTTATAGTAACTCACAAGAACGATATCTGAAGTTTATGTACTTGCCTGCTAAATTATCACAATCTAAGTTCAGTTAATATTCAAGGAATGAATGAATAGGATTTTTTTTTCTTTTTTACTAAATAACGTAAAATCGATGAAAATACTGGAAATAAATAAGCATATGCTTAATAAGAAAGGTATTTTTTCTTTTTATGAAATTTGAGCCCTAAGACTAAAATTTAATCAGTTGGCATAAGTTCGTGGAATCCTAAGTTCGTGGAATCCTATTTAGATTGGAAGATAATCTAAGCAGGATTAAACGAAGTATATCATCATTGAGAATAGATGAATAGGGCAATTGATTTCTTGCCTCTCAATGACAAATATCAGTCTGAATGGTGATTTTATTGAAAAGATTGCAGCAGTGAAGGAGTACCTCCACCGATTAATCGTGATATCGAGACACATGGCACAATTATTAATTATGAATTAGAGCTAAAATATATAAGAATCATATTAGGGCTAAACACTTTACCAAAAATAACTTATTTTTGTTTTAAATTTCAGGTGTCCCTTGCCAAAGGTCATTAATTTCTCCTAATATCATAAGCTTATATATAATAACTGCGTAGGAGAAAACTGGAACGAGGAATCATTGAGCAAGTCAGGGAAATGGTGGTCTAGTTTGTGTTATTATAAACACACTGTATATACTTTTGTAAGAAAACTCCACATCAAAGCAGTTTTAACGTGTTCTCTGTAATCGCACAATATTAGGATTCTTAATATACATTACCATTGAACTTTACGAAAACTATTGAAAGACATCAATATATGCACGTGACCATAGCTACCATTTTAACATATAGGACTGTGCTTACGTGGGCTAAATAACTACAGTAGTTTTCTGAACGACTAAAATATGTAACATATTATGCAATCTCATTAAATTATTTTTTACAGTTAATAACTATAACGCATTTCTTAATATTTACATTCGAACAAAAGAAAGTACTTAGGTTTCATGGACGATAAATATCGCAGGTGAAATAAAAGGAAAGGAAAGTCGACCGTTTCTCAACCAATGGTTATTTTCTCTCGCAGGTAATCCAGTGTCTTTATCTGCTTTGAATTAAAAATAACATGAATCTTATCATGGTCTCTCCTGTTATCGATGACTTGTGCGTAGGTTTTACAAGGCTTAATCCAGATAGCGCATTTTGGTTTTCACAGAGACGAACATACTACGTTTAATGTATTAATCGCAGAAGCAGATTAATTATTATTATTATTATTATTATTATTATTATTATTATTATTAATATTATTAATATATATATATATATATATATAGTATATATATATATCTATATATATATATATATATATATTTCTCTCTCTCTCTCTCTCTCTCTCTCTCCTCTCTCTCTCTCTCTCTCTCTCTCTCTCTCTCGTATCCAAGATTATCATGTAACAAAAATAAATAACACAGCGCACCTACTGTATGGCAGGAAAAAGATGAGAGAGAGAGAGAGAGAGAGAGAGAGAGAGAGAGAGAGAGAGAGAGAGAGAGAGGAGAGAGAGAGAGAGAGAGAGACCTGTAAGCAGCTCTGAATGTGCCAACTGAAAGTCGTGGATCAAAGAAATCTTTGGAAACTAAAGTTTGGATGAAATTTCAATCTTGTCAGACTTTTCATAGAGATGTCATAGATGAGGACAGTTGAATAAGAGACAAATCTTTTATGAAAAAGTAAATTTAGTATAAGGCTTCAAAATTTATACAGATGTTTAGAATTACCTCTAAGAATAATATTGGATTCTCGTAGATAAGACTGAAGGATTTTACCCACCATAATATTGATGAAAAGAGACATTTATTTCTCTAAACAAATTTCACGTATTTAAAAAGGAGAAAAAATAAGAATGAATTAGATTTAACTTTTATTTCCAAAACAAGTTGCGTAGATTTCTGAATATCATGATTAGAGGATGTAGGAGCAAGGAGGAGGTACAGTAGTAAAACCTATTGTTGAAATTGCAGAAATATCAGCTTAAGAAAACATCATTCTGAGATTATTGGGACATGAATAATTCTTGATCATCAGTAAGCTTAAAAGAAGGTTCGTTGTCGAGGGATTCATGTAAGTCAGGCCATAAATCATTATTCTCCCTTTTATGTCAGATTT
>NC_090728.1:125184516-125187016 GCF_036898095.1 Palaemon carinicauda | reverse complement strand
TTTTCTTCTTATAATATCAGCCTTAAGACTAAAATGTAATCAGTTAGCACAAGTTCGTGGAATCCTATTTAGATAGGAAGATAATCAAAGCAGGATTAAACAAAGTATATCATCATTGAGAATAGATGAATAGGGTAATGGATTTCTTGCCTCTCAATAACGAATATTAGTTTGAATTGTGATTTCATTGAAAAGACTGAAGCAATGAAGGAGTACCTCTGACGATTAATGGTGATATCGAGACACATGGCACAATGATAAATTATGAATTAGAGTTAAGTCTATAGGAATAGCATTAGAGCTAAACACTTCGCAAGAAAAATTCTATTTATCTCTTAAATTTCATCAGTTGTCCCTTGCCAAATGTCATTAATTTCTCCAAATATCATAAGCTTATATATAATAACTGCGTAGGAGAAAAACTGGAACGAAGAATCATAGAGCAAACCAGGGAAATAATGGTTTAGTTTGTTTTTTTATAAACACACTGTATTTACTTTTGTAAGAAAACTCCATATTGAAGCAGTTTTAACCTGTTCTCTGTAATCGCACAATATTAGGATTCTAGTTATACATTGCCATTGAACTTTCCGAAAACTATTGAAAGACATCAAGATATGCACGTGACCATAAATACCATTTTAACATATACGACTGTGCCTTACGTGGGCTAAATAACTACAGTAGTTTTCTGAACGGCTAAAATATGTAACATATTTATGCAATCTCATTAAATTATTTTTTACAGTTAATAACTATAACGCATTTCTTAATATTCACATTCGAACAAAAGAAAGTAGCTGGTTTTCATGGACGAGAAATATCGCAGGTGAAATAAAAGGAAAGGAAAGTCGACCGTTTCTCAATCAATGGTTATCTTCTCTCGCAGGTAATCCAGAGTCTTTATCTTCTTTGGCTTGAAATAACATGAATCTTGTCATTGTCTCTCCTGTTATCGATGACTTGTGCGTAGGTTTTACAAGGCTTAATCCTGATAGGGCCATTTGGTTTTCACAGAGACGAACGTGCCACGTTTAATGAATTTATCACAGAAGAAGATTTCTTATTATTATTATTATTATTATTATTATTATTATTATTATTATTATTATTATATATATATACATATATATATATATATATATATATGTATATATATATATATATATATATGTATACATATATGTACTATATATATATATATATATATATCTACATTTATATCTATATATATATATATATATATATATTTATATATATATATATATATACATATATATAAATAAATATATATATATATATATATATATATAAATATATATATATATATATATACACATATACATATATATACATATGTGTATATATATATATATATATATATACATATATATATATATATATACACACACATATATATATATATATATATACATATATATATATATATATATATATTTATATATATATATATGTGTGTGTGTGTATATATATATATATATATACATATATATATATATATATATATATGTGTATATATATATATATATATATGGATAAAGTCTATCAATTCATCATTTCTTCCTTCCCCTGCTTCTTTTACAATATAAAGGGACCCTTTTTGTTATTCTTCTTATCCATCTACTATCTTCCATTCCCATCATATGTCATGCCCATATACATTTCCTTTATATGCATGTGTGTTTCTATATATATATATATATATATATATAGATATAGATATGTATTTATATATATATATATGTATGTAAATTATATATATATATATATATATATATGTACATATATATATATATATATATATATATAAACAGATGATTTGTTCATCATACTAAATATTCTTGTATGAAATTAGAACAAAGATTATTCTGCATATAGAACTGTTCATTCAATTCTAAATATGATATCATTATAGGGAATAGAGTGTTATTACCTGGATGTTTAACAAAATGTGATTCATATATTCTTTCATTGATTGGTTACTTTGGGATACGTTACGGCGTAGCTTTCTACTTTGTTTTACAATTCTAAATTCAAACCTAAGATTTTATAAAAAAAATCATGAGAGGAAGCTGATAAAACCGATACAGATGACGAGGGTCGTCTTCAATTTATTTCTATCCAGATATATTTAATTCAAACCACAGTGAACCTCGGTAAATAATTCAAGAAGATAATGGAGGCCATTAATGTTCTGATATTGGCTTATTGTATTTAATTTTCAAGCGCTAATAGAATAGTGTTTTTTTCTTTCCTTCTCTGATAATCAATTAAAATCAATGCCATTGACTTAGCCAGTGTTAAAAATCTTAAACTGGAAATGGAAAAGATATCGGAGTTGCAATTGATATCTAAATTGGATCTACAATTTCTAAGGTCTTCGTTATATGAGATGGAATATGATGAAAATTCTGTTAACTTCAGCAATTAATTGATCATATCTTCTTTCTATCATTGAACTATCTGTTTCTCTTTGTTT
>NC_090728.1:125169516-125177016 GCF_036898095.1 Palaemon carinicauda | reverse complement strand
CTTAAAGTAAGTAAAATAAATTATATATATATATATATATATATATATATATTTATAATATATGCTATATATATATATATATATATATATATATAATTTATTTTACTTACTTTAAGGAACCCCATCTCTTCAAAATTATTCACTTCATACTTAAGAGAAGTTTAATTAAAAAGTAATTGGGAAAATGTTGAAATAATCAGGATTGGGGAATACCTTCATCACTTAAGATTTACAGATGTCATAGTTCTGTTTAGTGAATGAAGGTGAGGAAATATAAAATATATATATTGTGATAATACGTATAGCATGTCTCCGTTCTCTGTAATTATGTCACTTTTATATATTTATTCTTTTAGTGGTACTCCTTCTTACCACTAGGTTTCTAACATTTGTTTTCCTGTTTTGACCCTTTTGTATCCTTGCCTGTCTTATATTTTTATTACCTTTCGTCATCCTTGTCGCTCATTTAGTTTACTTTGGCTTGTAACATTTTGAGGAGGGCAGAGTCGCTCTCAGGCTACCTTGACGACAACATATTTTGTATACACGGTTAGGACAATCTTCCTATTGTTAATGTAAGTCAGTGTGTTTTCTTTTATTTTGTGTTTCGTTGGTATATTTAATTCAGGTGTTTTGTTTAATTGTTTGTCTGTGTGCTCGATCATTGCTTCATATATCTGAGAGTTTTACTTGTGAATTGTTTTCTGTAAATGTCAATGTAACTGCTGGTTGTTTCTATTATTAAACTGTTATATTTTGTGATCTGAGTTTTGCCGTTCCTTCATTGATTAATACTTCTTAAATGTTCCTATTATAAGCTGTAACAGGCTAGGCTAAGGCTTAGTTTATAATAATTGGGGGCCTGTCCGGGATCTGAAACAAGTAAACACACCTGATTAAACTACCAAAGTACTGACAGTTAAAGTCGCCGTGAGTGTTCCAACGTACGATAATTCAAATTTTTATACATTGTGATTATCGCATAGATCTATTACAGTATGTTGCGTGGGTTCTTTTCTCCTATTATCTTATAGCGATTTCTCTCGACATTTAAGTCATTCCAATTCATGTTTTCGGACATCGCTATTATAGCTGCGGTTATAGCTGCGGTCGTATCTAAGTTGATGTAGAAAGTAACCGAGTTCATTTACATTGGTTCGCCTTGTTTCAAATAGTTTTGGGAGAAATATTATTAGAAACTTCGTCTTTATGACATCATGGCATCATATTACCTTAGCACCGTATAATAGAGTAGGTTTGGAGTTTGACTGGCCTGACATTTCCGTATCTACGCTATTCGAAGCATTTAAGTATTATTGCTTTTCATATCGCTTCATTCGTACAGTTTTGTACCGTTAATTATATTTACTACTTTGTCGAAGCTTCCAAGTATTAACTTTTCATTTAGCTTCCTTCGTACAGTTTTGTACCAGTAATTATAATTATTTATTCTTACCAGACTTGCGTAATGGATGAATAGTTCAGTATTACATCACGTGATATATATTACGTATTCTGTAATTGTTTATGCTATTGGGAACACTTCTCTTTGACTTTGCTGCGTTCTCTTGTGTATTTTCAGTCACAATGTTTTCAGTAGACTTATTTTTCAGTGATCCTAAGGGAAAACTTAACACTATAGTGTGTGCTAAAAAGAGTGAATTGTTGGCTTTGGCAGCCAAGTTTGAAGTAACTGTTAGTTCAAGAGACAGGAAAGATGACATAAAAAATGCCATTTTAGATTATCTTGTAGAGGAGGAAAGTGTAGAAGAACACGAGGCTAGGAAATACATGAGTACGAAGAAAGACAGCTCAGACGTTGAGCATAGGAGGTTAGCCATACAGTTAGAACAAGTAAAGTTAGAGGTAGATATTGAGAGAGAAAGACACAAGTTGGCCATAGATAAAGAAAGGAAAAAGTATGAGCTAGAAATGGAGAAAGCTAGATTAGATCATGAAGCTAGTCTAACTCAGAATATGGAAATTGAAAGAAGTAGGATTAGTGTAGAACAACGTATAAGACTAATGAACCTAGAATCTAATCAACCACTAAAGTTTGACTTGGCTAAGAGTTTAAAGTTAGTCCCTGAATTTACAGAAACAGATGTAGATTCATTTTTCCGTAATTTCGAAGATATTGCCTCAAATATGAAATGGCCAGTAGATCAATGGGTTTGGTTAATTAAAGTCCAGGGTAAAGCTGCTATAGTGGTTAGTAATTTAGTAGGGGAAAGAAATTATACAGTCGTTAAGCAAGCTATTTTAGATGCATACATGGTAACTGCCGAGGGTCTTAGACAAAGATTTAGACAATACATTAAATCAAATGCTCAAACTTGGTATGAATTTGCAAATGAAAAACTAAGATTATTTAATAAATGGCTTAAGGCTGCCAATGTTAATAATTTTGAGGAACTCGTTAACCTGATTGTGACTGAAGAATTCATGAGAAAACTACCACAAAATATTAGAATGCATATTGCTGACCGTGAGGAAGAGGATTTAAAGAAATCTGCTATGTTAGCTGACCATTTTTTCTTGATACACAAAACACACAAAGGTACTGAGATGTTTGTAAAGCAAGGCAAAGCAACAGGGTTCAGTGGTGAGAAAGAGGGTGTTAATTATTGTTCATATTGTAAACAACAAGGTCATGACATAAATGAATGTAAAAACCCAACCTGTAAGAAATCTAAGTTTTTTGGCTCTAAGCTGTCCGACCCCGATGCTGGTAAATATAAAGACAGTAAATTTAGCGTAAAAGCAAAGGAACTATGCATTGTAGTACGCCCTGAAAGTGATGCCTTGTTTGCTAATTATATTTCAGAGGGTACAGTAACAATACCCAATGGTACTCCTGTTAAAGTAAGAATCTTGCGTGATACTGGGTCAACCCAAAGCATGGTTTTACATAGCGCAGTGCCTACAATTTCTTTGCTTGATGAAAAGGTACTAGTTAGGGATTTAAGTAACACTAACAGTTTGCCTTTAGCAGAGCTTAACTTAAACTGTGAATTTGTATCTGGTAAAGTAAAGATTGCTGTTATCAACACGCCATTCCCTGTACATGATGTTCAAGTATTACTTGGGAATGATTTAGCTGGTCAATTGACTTTGCCTAACCTTATTTTGTATAATCAGCCACTGGATAATAACTCTAATGATTTGGATATCTTTGAACATTTCATTGAAGAAAGTAATTTCATTAGTGACTTAGGTGAACATGACATTGAGGAAGTAGAAACTGAAGTAGACACTGATCGATGTGACCCGATTGAGAATTTTGTTGGTGTTGTAACAAGGGCAAAAGCCAAACAAGCTGTGAATGAAGGTGTCCCAGATATAGTAAAGACAAACATTCCCTGTACTAATTCTGAATTGATAAACTTACAACGAGCAGATGCGACTTTAACTAATGCATTTAACAAGCTTCCACTAAGGAAGGTAAGGTACCTGGCTATTACTTTGATAAAGGAGTCTGTTTAGGCTGTACCGACCTAGAAAGCTGTCATATAATGATACCTGGGCTAATAAAGAACAACTTGTAGTACCAGTAACTTTACGTAAGAATATTTTGAGTGTTGCTCATCAAGCAGATTCCCATTTAGGAGTGTTAAAGACTTACAAACGTATAGCTAATGATTTCTTTTGGCCAGGTATGAAACATGATGTATTTGAATTTGTTAAAGAGTGTCATGTGTGTCAAGTAGTTGGAAAACCTAACGAGGTAATTCCAAAAGCACCCCTCGTGCCAATTGTAATACCACACGAGCCTTTCAGCAAAGTCATAATTGATTGTGTAGGCCCATTGCCAAGAACAAAAAAAGGTAATCAATATATTTTGACTATACTTTGTCCTACCACTAGATACCCTATTGCAATTCCCCTTGGTAACATTTGTGCTAGAAATATTGTGAAATACCTCCTTTAAAGTTTTCACCACTTATGGATTCCCAAAAGAAATACAGAGTGATCGGGGTACTAATTTCACAAGTGACCTTTTCAATGAAACTCTAAGGGAATTTAATGTAAAACATATTCTTGCATCACCATATCACCCACAATCACAAGGTGCTCTTGAAAGACACCATCAGACCTTAAAATCCTTACTTCGAAAATTTTGTATGGAGACTGGAACAGACTGGGATGAGAGTTTAGACTTGAAATTATTTGTAATTAGAGAAGTCCCTAATGATTCCTTAGGTATGTCACCATTTGAAATGTTATTTGGACATAAAGTTAGGGGGCCACTACAAGTACTTAAAGATAAAATGTTGAACAATGATACCTTGGATAACGTAACTGTAGGGCAGTATGTCGATAAATTGAAATGTAATTTTGAGAAAGTCCATAATTTTGCATTTAATAACTTAAAAAGTAGTCAAGATGTGATGAAGGAAAATTTTGATCTAAAAGCTAAAGTTCGTAAGTTTAAAGAAGGGGAGTCTGTACTTGTATATTTCCCTACTCCTAGTTCTCCTCTCCAACATAAATTTTCTGGTCCTTATATAATTCAGAAACGTGTCAATAATAACAATTATATAATCAGTACTCCAGACAGAAGAAAGTCAACCCAATTAGTTCATGTAAATCTAATCAAGAAATATCATGGTAATCCTCCAGTTGCTTTGCATTTTATCAGACTCTAATGTATTAGATTTTAAGAAATATAATGCATCAGCACCCCAAAGTAAAACTCCATTGCCACATGATGTAGATTTATATCACTCTAATGATTTTGTTTCTTGGACAGACTCTGCTAACCAGGAAATATTGCAGAATATTCTAGTATATTTACAGCATTTACCCCGAAAGCAGAGGAGCCAGCTAGCAGAATTATTCCGCAAATACAGGAGTATATGTGGGGATGTGCCTCAAAGTTGCAGTGATGCTAAACACGACATTGAATTACAACCGGGTACACGACCAATTCGTCAACACTATTACAGGACCAGCCTGGAAAAGCAGCAACGGATGAAGGAGGAAGTGTCGTATTTACTGAAGAATGGACTGGCAACTAGAAGCACATCAGCTTGGGCTTCACCATGTCTTTTAGTTCCAAAACCAAACGGTAAAGTAAGGTTATGCACTGACTTTCGCCAAATAAATAATGTTACTATCAAAGATAGCTATCCATTACCAAGGATTGATGACATTTTAGATGCCATTGGTGCTGCCAAATATTTATCACAGATCGATCTATTGCGTGGATATTATCAGATTCCACTTACAGATAGAGCAAAGCTAATATCTGCCTTCATAACCCCCTTTGATTTATTCCAATATGAGAGGCTTCCATTTGGTTTAACCAATGCACCCGCCACCTTCCAGCGCTTGGTGAATAGTGTAATTAAAGATCTTGATGGTACATATGTGTACATCGACGATATTGTTGTAACGTCTGACACATTGGATGAGCACATACATCGACTAAAAGCATTGTTTGGTCGTCTTCAGGAGTTTGGACTTACTATTCACCTAGCAAAATCTTCCTTTGGTAAAGGGAAGGTTAAGTATTTAGGTCACATCATAGGTAGTGGAGAAATTGTTCCAAAAGATGAAAATATTACTGCCATTGTAGTTCCCTGTCCCAAAAAATAGGAAAAGTCTTTTAAGATTTCTAGGCATGGCCTCCTATTACAGGAAATTCTGTAAAAATTATAGTATAGTAGCCACTCCCTTGATTGACCTCACCAGCCCCAAAAATAAATTTGTATGGTCTTCTAACTGTCAACAAGCTTTTGATCAACTAAAGAATATACTTTGCTCTAATCCTGTCCTTATTGCTCCTGATCTTGCTCAACCTTTTATTATACAGATTGACGCCTGTGATACTGGCATTGGTGCCGTCTTGATGCAGAGGAACAGTGACACACAGATGTTGCATCCTGTTAGCTACTATTCCTGCAAACTCAAAAACACCAACGTTCCTATGCTACCGTGGAAAAGGAGCTGCTGGCAATCATCCTAACCCTGCAGAAATATGAAATATATTTCTCATCCAACATCCCAATCACTATCTTTACGGACCATAACCCACTAACCTTTCTCGGACGAGCGAGGTTAACAAATCAACGTATTTTCAGATGGTCTTTGTTTCTGCAAAACTTTGACCTAACCATCCACTACATCAAAGGAACTGAGAACTGCATTGCGGATGCCCTGTCTCGGACCCACATGGACTCCTGATAGTCTTCTGGAATACTCTTCATGACTTTTATAATGTCCTGATAGGCCATTTCTTCAACGGGGAGGAGTGTGATATTACGTATAGCATGTCTCCGTTCTCTGTAATTATGTCACTCTTATATATTTATTCTTTTAGTGGTACTCTTCTTACCACTAGGTTTGTAACATTTGTTTTCCTGTTTTGACCCTTTTGTATCCTTGCCTGTCTTATATTTTTATTACCTTTCGTCATCCTTGTCGCTCATTTAGTTTACTTTGCTTGTAACATTTTGAGGAGGGCAGAGTCGCTCTCAGGCTACCTTGACGACAACATATTTTGTATACACGGTTAGGACAATCTTCTTCCTATTGTTAATGTAAGTCAGTGTGTTTTCTTTTATTTTGTGTTTCGTTGGTATATTTAATTCAGGTGTTTTGTTTAATTGTTTGTCTGTGTGCTCGATCATTGCTTCATATATCTGAGAGTTTTACTTGTGAATTGTTTTCTGTAAATGTCAATGTAACTGCTGGTTGTTTCTATTATTAAACTGTTATATTTTGTGATCTGAGTTTTGCCGTTCCTTCATTGATTAATACTTCTTAAATGTTCTTATTATAAGCTGTAACAGGCTAGGCTAAGGCTTAGTTTATAATATATATATATATATATATATATATATATATATATATATATATATATAAACAATTTAATAAAGAAAGCAGAAATGTAGTACTGATAATTAATAGCAGTAAAATACAATTAATGTTCCCTGAAATTGCGCACACAACAAATAAAAGTTATGGACGGGCCTCTGGAGATTGTTTATGAATATAGGTACTTAGGGAGGGCAGTAAGTTTTTGCCAAGGATACAAATCAAAATTAAAAGAACGATAAGCCTAGTATCTATTGGTTTTGGTAAACCAAATCAGATTTTGAAATCCACGAATCCACTTTCTATAAAAAGAAAAGTATTCAACCGGATGGTCCTATATAACATACCTTATGCACCAGATACTTGGAGCCTTAATAGATATGAGAGGAAAGCAAAGTAGGGGATATTCTAACAGCATGTTAGGAAGAGAAATGGACATGGAAAGGAAATATAATGAGAAGGATAAATAATAATTAGACATTAAACATAATAGTCTGCTTCCCTGAAGATCGTAAAAAGAAGCAAAATATGTCTCAATATAGGAAAGTGTGTATGAATATGAGAGAGAGAGAGAGAGAGAGAGAGAGAGAGAGAGAGAGAGAGAGATGTCGTATTAGAGGAAAAAACAAGTAGGACAGATGTTTCTTAATCAGAATGATTTATAAATTGATTGATTTG
>NC_090728.1:125162016-125164516 GCF_036898095.1 Palaemon carinicauda | reverse complement strand
ACTTCTCTCCTAAGGGTGTTTCTAATAAAATCTAGTAGATCAAAGGATCCTCCAACAAACAAGGAAAATTTCTGTTCATTAACGATAAGTTACCAACTTTCCTCATGTTCAAAAAAGAAAAGTAAATGGACATTTCTAATTTTGAGACCTTACACGAGCATATGATAACAACAAAATGTAGTAAAGAGATTTTTCCAATGATATAACGTCGTCTTAATATCATTTCTAGTTTGGTAAGTTATATGACTTGTCAGAAGTATATTCATATTAGGAGCCGTACAGAAGTTGGGAATGTTACCGCTTTATCTACAATATCAATCTAAATAAACTATAAAGTATTCTTCGCATACCTTTATCCATGTGTATTTGAATTAAAATTAAAATATCAAAGCATTTGTTTTACGCCACTATTTGGTTAAAAGACTTAATTTTAAGTTCTTCTTCTCATAATAGTTTTATCATACTACTAAACAAGAAAGTAGAATGAATTCATTCATAGTAACTAACAAGAACGTTATTTTGAAGTTTATGTATTTACCTGCTTAATTATCTTAATCTAAGTTCAGTTAATATTCAAGAAAGGAATGCATAGGATTTTTTTTTTTTTTTTGCCGAGAATGTCTCAATGAAAGTAGATAGATATACTAAATAACGTAAAAATTATGAAAATACTGGATATAAACAATCATATGCATAATACAAAGATTTTCTTTTTTTTATTTTATAGAATATCAGCCTTAAGAGTAAAATGTGATCAGTTAGCACAAGTTCGTGGAATCCTATTTAGATAGGAAGATAATCAAAGCAGGATTAAACGAAGTATATCATAATTGAGAATAGATGAATATGGTAATGGATTTCTAGCCTCTCAATAACAAATATCAGTTTGATTCGTCGTGATATCGAGACACATGACACAATTATTAATTATGATTTAGAGTTAGGTATATCAGAATAGCATTAGAGGTAAACACTTCCCCAGAGATATTCCATTTCTCTTTTAAATTGCATCAGTTGTCCCTTGCCAAATATCATTAATTTCTCCAAATATAAAATTTTATATAATAACTGCGTAAGGGAAAAACTGAAACGAGGAATCATAAAGCCAGCCAGGGAAATAATGGTCTAGTTAGTTTTTATAATCACACTGTATTTACTTTTGTAAGAAAACTCCATATCAAAACAGTTTTAATTAACGTGCTCTCTGTAATGGCAAAATATTAATATTCTAAACATGCATTACTATTGAACTTTACGAAAACTATTGAAATATATCAATATATGAACGTGTCCATAGTTACCATTTTAACATATAGGATTGTACCTTCCGTGGGCTAAATAACTAGTTATCTGATCGACTAAAATGTATAACAAATTTATGCAATATCATTAAATTATTTCTTAGAGATAAATAACAATAACGTATTTCTTAGCATTTACATTCAAACAAAAGAAAGTACCTGGGTTTCATGGACAAGAAATATCACAGGTTAAATAAAAGGAAAGGAAAGTCGACCGTTTCTCAATCGGTGGGCATTTTCTCTCCCAGTTAATCCAGTCTTTATCTTCTCTGTTGGTTCGTTTTATTGACTTGAAATGATAAGAATTGTGGCATGGTCTTCCCTGTTAAGGATGACTTGTGCGTACGTTTTACAGGGATTATTTCTGATAGTGCAATTTGGTTTTAACAGAGACAAACATACAACGTTTAATATATTGATCTCTGTAGCAGATTTATTATTATTATTATTATTATTATTATTATTATTATTATTATTATAATAATAATTGTTATTATTATTATTATTATTATTATTATTATTATTATTATTATTATTATTATTATTATTATTATTATTATCATAATAATAATTGTTATTATTATTATTATCATTATTATTATTATTATTATTATTATTATTATTATTATCATTATAATTATTATTATTATTATTATATATATATATATATATATATATATTTATATATATATATAAATATATATATATTTGTATATACATATATACATATATATATATATATATATATATATATATATATATATATATATATATATATATACATATATATATATACATATATATATATATACATATATTATATATATATGTATATATATACATATATATATATATATATATATATATATATATATATATATATATATATAGATAGATAGATAGATATATCTATATATATATTCATATATATATATATATATTCATATATATATATATATATATATATATATATATATATATATATATATATATATAGATGGTTTGTTTATCATACTAACTATTCTTGTATTAAATCAGAATAAAGATTATTCTGCATACGGATCTGTTCTTTCAATTCTAAATCCGATATCATTATAGGAAATAGTGTTATTACCTGGCCGTTTAACAAAATGTTATTCATATATTCTTTCATTGATTGGTTAATTTAGGATACTTTATTGCGTAGCTTCCTACTTTAT
>NC_090728.1:125152016-125154516 GCF_036898095.1 Palaemon carinicauda | reverse complement strand
ACAACATCCAAAGGAACTCTTACCTTGTGACCAAATACAAGCTCAAATGGAGAAAATCCCATCATATCACTCGGTACAGACCTAAATGCAAACAATAAATAAGGTATTGCCTTATCCCAGTTCCTTGGATCTTCCCCACAATATTTCTTTAGCATGGACTTCAAAGTTTGATGAAATCGTTCAATCTGACCCTGGCTCTCTGGGTGGTATGGTGATGAAGTTACATGATTAATTTTGAACTCTTTCATCTGTTTAGCAAATTCTTTACTCATAAAATTACTACCACAGTCAGACTGAACCGATTTCGGCAATCCAAACCTAGTGAAGAAACCAATAAGTGCTTCGATTACTTTCTTACTCTGAATACTCCTCAAGGGTACAGCTTCGGGGTACTTGGACATTCTATCCATTATTGTCAGTATATACTGAAAACCACTGCTAGTCTTTGGCAATGGCCCCACAATATCTATCAATATCTCTTTAAATGGTTCTTCAACCACTGGAATGGGTTGTAAAGGGGCTTTAGCAATTCTCTGATTTGGTTTCCCAACCATTTGACACTTAGTACAAGAATTAACATACCTCTTCACCTCTGCCTTCATTCTTGGCCAAAAGAAATGCTCAGCAACTTTCCTAAAAGTTTTGCTTACTCCAAAATGACCAGCAAGTAAATCTTCATGTGCAAACCACAAGATTTTGCCCCGATATTCAAGAGGAACTACTATCTGCTTCCTTACCTCCCACATCTCAGTTGGCGATCTTTTGAAACGACTAAACCGATACAGGATACCATCTTCCCATTTCATCTTAGGTCTCGTCAAATCTGAGCTAACCTCTCCTTCCCCCTCTTCATTAAACTCTTCCCTCTGAGCAATACTTAGTGAGTTCCTATCCAATCCTACAGTATCATCCCACTCAGATACCAGACTAGGAACTTTCACATCAGAAACTCCCTCTACCAGTCCTTCAAGCCTATCTAGACCCAAATCCTCATCCTCAACACTAGGAGACTGGACTGTAGAACGAGTAATAGCCATCGTAGGACTACTCTCACCAATCTGAGTGGTACCGTTACATTGCACTACCGGACAACTACTCCCCGTATCCGACTCAGTATCATTGGCTATCACAACCTGCACGCCGTTCACTGGTAGTTCATCTGCAATTGTCAACTTTAACGGGCCCTTGACCCAATCCGAGTTTAACCAAAACTCTGCAAGAGGACACGCCACCACCGTGTTTGGGAAGCCACCCAACAACACATACTCTAGCTGCTCCTCTACAAAATTGTCAGGCAACGCCGATCTCAAAATCAACGACTGGGCAGCACCAGTATCCCGCAATACATTTACCTGTCTCCCAAAACCATCCTGGTCCTTTGTGAACACTTCACCACTTGAGACATATTTTCCAAAGTTACCAAACTCACAGGATACACCCCCAGAAGTTCTCCCAAGTAGACATACAGGCTTCTTGGAACTCCCCTGCCCTTTCCAGGCAGAACATTCTGACCTAATATGGCCCTTCTTTTTACAAAAATAACACGTTACATCCCTTTCACTTGTCTTTGGAAAAGACTGAACCTTTCTTCCAGGAGAACTGGATTTAGAGGATTTCGCTCCCTGCTCCGGAGTCTTTTCAAACCTCCTATCCTTATCCCACCTACTTTGCTTATCAGCAAACTTAAACACAGACTTGTGTGATAGTGCGTACTCATCGGCTGCCACTGCAACTGCTCCCACAGTATCTAACTTTAAGTCTTCTACATGTATCTTCAGTTCATGCCCTACATTATTCTTGAACTCTTCAATAAGGATTATTTCCCTTATCCCTGCAAAATCATCAACCCCTTTTGATTTCAACCATTCATCAAATGCTAATTCTTTAGCTCTAGCAAACTCTACATAAGTATCATTTGGAACCTTTCTTAGATTACGAAATCTCTGGCGGTAGGCTTCTGGCACAAGCTCATAAGCTTTTAATACAATCTCTCTTACCCTACTATAATCTGCACTTACCTCTTCACTCAATGCTGCATACACTTTTTGTGCTTTCCCAACCAACCTGCACTGAATTAGGGTAGTCCACATAACTTTCTTGCTAACTTCTCAAAAGCAGAGAAGAATTCAGCCACATCAGCTTCGTTAAACACAGGGACTAGCTTAATAGCATGACTAATGTTAAAGTGGTCTTCCGGTCCAGTTTGTTTTAAACGAAGAACCTGCAATTCATGTTCCATTCGAACAAACTCCAATTGCCTCTCCTGTTCCAATCTAGCCTTTTCCTGTTGCAATCTAGCCATTTCCTGTTCCCTCTCATGTTCTAATCTAACCTTCTCCATCTCCCTTTCCTTTTCCCTATTGGCCATCTCCATCTCTCCCATCTGAAACTGCAATTTCAACCTTTCCACCTCCAATTTCTGTAATGCTAACCTATCTTCCATTAATCCTACTTCGTCCGAAGTTTCACCCATAGCACCACCCCTTATCGCACTCGCTAC
>NC_090728.1:125134516-125139516 GCF_036898095.1 Palaemon carinicauda | reverse complement strand
TTCTTATTTACATCCACAGCACGATGAAAGCGGTTTCGTAAGCTAAAATTCAATCAAAAGTTCGGGAAAACAATCGATTACTTAAATAGTTCAATAATTACAACAGTGACTGCATCGGTTACCTTTTTGTTGGTATTGGTAATGGTCATCATGGTTGATAAGGTGTGAAATCTGTTGCGAATGAAATGTAAAAAGAACTAAAATTGATCAATCTGACGAGAGTACACTATGCTGAGTGACGTGGTGGTTTTCTTTTATATAACGTAACCAAGTCCCATCCACGTCCCACGGGTTTAATGTTGCACTTTGCCCACCTGCCGTGACGCAATGAACAGGGTGTGATGAAGGTCTTATCTGCTCCAACATTCTTTAAAGTGACATCAAGGTACAGGTTTAATATTCTAAATGTTTATGATAATGTCAAATTCCCATGGTAAAATGGGCTGGCATGCGCACATGCAAGAGTTTTAAAATTGAATGACAGGTGTTAATATTACTGATACCTTGATTTCTCCACTCAAAACCTTGTTATCTATTCCTTGGTCAGTAGCAGTGACGTAATTTCATCGGTATTACATTACTGAACTGCCGGCTGCCTCAAATCCCGTACAGTTTCCCACAGATAACAAAGAAGAATTCGCCGCAGTATAAACAGAATAGCTTATGAAGCTAGGTGATCTACTAATACCAAGGGACCAAACATACAAAATCGAAAGGTAGAGCAGCTTTATATATGTCGTTAACCTACGAAAAGTAAAATACCTGAGCAGCTTGTTCGAGCGTCAAAAAGTAAGCCATATCACTTATCTGAAATAGCGTGTTATCTCCCATGTTAACTTACCCCACAAGATAATTGATAATATGGTAATTCCAGCATAATCTAGGCAACACCTAAGTTCAGATTTTCAAAATCATGTGTCGAACGTCTTTCTAACTCCTTAAGAAACAGAGCTAATGAACATTATCGTAAGCAGAAGAAGGAGTCGTTCAATAACAAAGATCACGTGACTTCAGATGTGACATCACGTGATTATCCGAACCATCATAGCAATAATCTAAGACTATGGTTTTAAAATTTTGGGGTCGAATGTGTTTGTAGTTCATATCATTCGGGGGCCAATATACAAGCGTTCCCGCTACTATACTCTTTCAAACCTTTGTCACGTGACCTTACCCCACGTGACCATCTAAATGCTTCCGCAAATAGCTTAGGCCACAATTTAAGTTCAGACCTACAAAACCTGGGGTCAAACGTCTTTCTAGCTGATTCAGAGGCTGAAAAACAAGCATTGCCGTTATAGTACCTTTTGAAAACTCATGTCACGTGACCCTACCCAACGTGACCACCTGGTCACATCCGCACATATCCTAAGCCCCCCCCTTATAAGTTTATCTTCAAAACCTGAGGTCGAACATCTTTCTAGCTTATTCAGAAGCGGAGAAATAAGCTCCCCCGTTTTTGCTTTTGAAGCGTCTATCTCTATATCTACCTATCTATCTATATATAGAACACTGAATGTTTATGCAAAATATGCCATATTTTTGCATATCTTTGACGTATTATCTCTTGACCCTTAAAAGATAGGGACTTGAAACTTTCAGGATCGCCTAGAAATAATAAGAAAAGGCAAATCATAAAGTTTCATGCTTCTACTTTGTCGGGAAAGTACTTTTCTAAAAACCCGTTTTTTCGCGTTTTGGTAATCGTATATAACAGCGCTGGCCGCATTTTTGCGTGTTTTGCATGGAATATTCAATATCTCAAAAACCTTTTGAGCTAGAAACTTGAAACTTTCAGGTTCACCTATGTGTTATTAGAAGACAATAATAGCCAAATTTCATGCCCATATTTCATCGGGAAGGTGGTTTTTGCTTCCTGGTATTTCTTTGTCCCTGGTCGCGCATGCCAGCGCTGTGATATATATATATATATATATATATATATATATATATATATATATATATATATATATATATATATATATGTGTGTGTGTGTGTATATATATATTATATATATACATATCTATATATATATACACACACACACATATATATATATATATATATATATATATATATATATATATATATATATATATATATATATTTATATATATACATATATATACATATATATATATATATATATATATATATATATATATATATATATATATATATATATATATATATATATATTATAAGTATACATACGTATATATATATATATATATATATATGTATATATATACATATATATATATATACATATATATAAGTACTATATTTATATACATGTATATATCTATATCTATATCTATATCTATATATATATATATATATATATATATATATATATATATATATATATATATAAACATATATGTTATTTTTTCTATATGTATATATATATATATATAAAATGTTTATATATATATATATATATATATATATATATATATATATATATATATATAATGTTTATATGTATATATATATATATATATATATATATATATATATATATATATATATATATATGTATATATAAGTATATATACATATATATATTTATCTATCTATCTATCTATCTATCTATCTATCTATCTATATATATATATATATATATATATATATATATATATATATATATATGTATATATATATATATATATATATATATATATATATATATATATATATATATATATATATATATATATAATATGTGTGTGTGGGAGTTTGTCTTTGTGTATGTCTGTATTTGTGTATGCATATCAGTGTATATATGTGTATATAATTTCTTTTGGTAATGCGCATGTCAACCATAGATTTAATAGCGATCTAGTGATCCTAAATAAAAGATACCGAAGGCATACTCAAAAGCAAAACCAAAACCAGAAGTTATGTTCCCTTGCTACTGATTTGCCTTTCAACTTGATTATCAGGACCCAACGGTGTCTCAATAAAGAAAAAAAATAATTTCCAATGAATTATTATTATTATTATTATTATTATTATTATTATTATTATTATTATTTGTTAAGCTACAGCCCTAGCTGGAATAGCAGGATGCTATAAACCCAGTGGCTCAAACAGGGAAAATAGCCCAGTGAAGAAAGAAAACAAGGAATAATAGAATATCTTAAGAACAGTAACAGCATGAAAATAAATATTTCCTCTATAAACTAAAAAAAAAAAAAATAAAACAAAACAAAGGGAAGAAAAATAAGATAGAATAGTTTGCCCAAGTGTACCCTCGAGCAAGAGACCTTTAATCCAAAACATTGGAAGACCATGGTACAGAGGCTATGGCATTATCTAAGACTAGAGAAAAATTATTTGATATTCCAGTGTCCTCCTAGAAGCTTTGCTTATATTAGCTAAAGAGTCTGATTCACTTACAAAAATAAAGTAACCTCTGAATAATTACAGTGTAATAGTTAACCCCTTGAGAGGAAAAAAAAAAATATTTGGTAATCTCAGTGTTACCAGGTGTATGAGGACAGAGTGGTAAATATAATAAAATATGATAAACTATGGGTGCATATGTAGAAAAAAGGAAAATGAGCCGTAACCAGAGAGAAAGGTCTGCTATATTGTTCTTATGATAATAGTAGACAACACTTGCTTGTCTTGTGTAAACATATCCTGTTCTTTTACCAAAATGAAAATCCATTATCTCTTTTTTGCTGAATCTCGCAACATGCAATTATAAGCTCCCAATGCTGTTAACACACATGTATTGCGAGGCAATGGGAGTGAGACTTCTTAAATGTTACTGTTTTTATCGACGCTTTTGACTTCTATAAAAGCAGGGATGAAGCCATCCATGAAATAGAATAAATGAAAGAGACATCCTTCTTTACCATTTTACTCCTTGTATTTATCTTTGTTTCTCTTTTTCTAAAGGAAATGATACCACTATTGTCTAAAAGTAATTTTTTGAATTTTTATGCCAAGCACGTAACAATGATTGTTCCTTTTCTAATTTTATTGGATAGTTATTTCTATTGAGTATTTGCCAGTTTTATAGAAATGTTAGGGGAAACCTATCATTATTACTTTTCACGTATATAAATTTTCATAGCAATCTCAATTAAACTCCATAGTTTGATTACACTTTATATGTATTTATTCATTTATGTTTAAACACGTTTCACTACGTAGT
Source organism: Palaemon carinicauda (assembly GCF_036898095.1). NCBI lineage: Eukaryota > Metazoa > Arthropoda > Malacostraca > Decapoda > Palaemonidae > Palaemon > Palaemon carinicauda. The sequence continues at coordinate 125,135,344 of NC_090728.1, read as the reverse complement.
TTTCAAGTTAGCATGAAACCACGCTCAAGACAGGAACATTATATACAGTATATATATATATATATATATATATATATATATATATATATATATATATATATATATATATATATATATATATATATATATGATAAATTTTGCACATTTTTACGTGTTTTTTCATATTCAAATAAGCCATATATATTTTTGATATATTAATGTCTGGATTCTCTTAACGACCTCGGGATCAGAGCCCCAGGCGAAATCACACAAAGACAAGAGCTTGGCTCCGGCGGGAATCGAACCCTGGTCGGCAAGCTTATATAGACAGTGACTAACGAATTCGGCCACGAAGAAAGATAAAAGTCAATGACAATTCTACTGTACTTATACCTGTCGAATTCAGGTATTTTGTACTTAGAATTGAAATCAACCCATCTTCACCATCGTAGCTAATTGGTAGTTTGTTACTTGGCATTCAATTAATGATAAATTTTGCACATTTTTACGTGTTTTTCATATTCAAATAAGCCATATATATTTTTGATATATTAATGTCTGGATTCTCTTAACGACCTCGGGATCAGAGCCCCAGGCGAAATCACACAAAGACACACACACACACACACATATATATATATATATATATATATATATATATATATATATATATATATATATATATATATATATATATATATATATATAAACGTAAAGACTTTGCTGAGATAGCGTTATGTTGATCCTGTTAGAAAAGACTTCTAAATTACGAATGACTTAAACCTCGTTATGTTGCTTCTGAGGACTGATTCAGTTGGGACAATGATGCTCTTGTTTTGAAATAGTTCA
>NC_090728.1:125119516-125127016 GCF_036898095.1 Palaemon carinicauda | reverse complement strand
CTACCTCCTACATCATACCTCTTATCTCCTACCTCCTACATAACATCTTGCCTCTTATCTCCTACCTCTTACCGCTTACCTCTTATAAGAGGTACATCTCTTACCTCCCACCCTCAACCTCCTACATGTTTTATCCTACATCCTTGATCTTTATACCTCCTATCTCTTACCTCCAACCTCCTACTTCCTACCATCCACATCCTACCTCTTACCTCTTACCTCTTACATCTTACCTCTTACCTTCTACTTCCTACCTCTTACCAACTCCTTCCTACTTCCTACCATCCACATCCTACCTCTTACCTCTTACCTCTTACCTCTAATCTCTTACTTCCTACCTCTTACCTCTTACCTCTTAGCTCTTACCTTTTACCTCCTACCTCTTACCTTCTACTTCCTACTTCCTACCTCTTACCTCTTACCTCCTACCTTTTCTACAGATTTTCTTTTGTACCCTACCTCTTTCATTTCTTACCCTTCAACGCTTAATTCACTAGCACACCTCCTACTTCCTACCCGTTACCCGTCACCTCTTACTTACCTTTAGATTTACTTTTACATCTTACCACACGCCTTATTTGTTTACCTAAAATTTTGTTTACCTTTTACCTCTCTTACTATCTACCTCATACCTACTACATCCATTCCTTGACCGCCTATCTACAACTTACGATAATTTTTTATCTATTAGTATTACGTCCTAATCTCTACAATCAATCGCATTCCCCCTCATCATAATATACATCAACATGGACATCTATCAAGTAGCTTATCGTTCCTAAAAGACGTACCTACATGCTACACGCTACACGCTACAGTGTGATCTACATTAAGTCTTTAACGCAGATTCCTGTGACTGACATGAAAGATAAGTCAATTACCATTACTACCTTCTCTCAAAAATTGGCAACTCCTTGCCATGACTATGGGTAATGTCAAAAGCAAGCGACCGGTGACACCTGGTCAAAATTTTTTATATCAATTCTTTCAGACGCTCAATTGAAAAAATTAACATTTTTTCTTTTTTTTCTTTATTTTAGGACATGGAGAGGCGTCCCCGGTCAAAGGTTCCAACCGATTTATCGGTTTTTGATTAAATATCACTCTTTTTTTGCGCAAGCGTATTAATTGAGTAGTTGAGAACTAAAAGAGACCCGATTATTAGTAACAAAATCTCAAACAACAAACACGGCTGGTTATTTATTTGAGATGCAATATACACAAAAAAATTATTAACAATTTGAACCAATATACACAGAGTAACAAATATAATGAAATAAAAACAACAAATACAATATTGAAAACAGTCCTAATCGGGGCTGCCTTCAGCAATATCCATTCCATTTGTCTTTGTTTATTTCTTTGCTTCTATTAGACACGAAAAGAACTAGAAGTAAAGAAAACGACACACAAGGAAAAAAGGTTGAATTAAAACAGTAACTTACCTCAAACAGTAAACGATGCACATTGATACCCGGAAAAGTTGCTACCTCCCCGAAGTCAGCGTTTCTGGTAATACTATCACCGATCAAAATGGCCTAAAAGACGTGCGAATGAAATGTAATTCGTCTATGTCCTACATGAAATTTAATTTGTTTATTTTATTCTAATTTCTTTTTTACATCCACAGCACGATGAAAGCGGTTTCGTAAGCTAAAATTCAATCTAAAGTTCGGGAAAACAATCGATTACTTAAATAGTTCAATAATTACAACAGTGACTGCATCGGTTACCTTTTTGTTGGTATTGGTAATGTTCATCATGGTTGATATGGTGTGAAATCTGTTGCGAATGAAATGTAAAAAGAACTAAAATTGATCAATCTGACGAGAGTACACTATGCTAAATGACGTGGTGGTTTTCTTTTATATAACGTAACCAAGTCCCATCCACGTCCCACGGGTTTAATGTTGCACTTTGCCCACCTGCCGTGACACAATAAACAGGGTGTCATGAAGGTCTTATCTGCCCCAACATTCTTGAAAGTGACGTCAAGGTACAGGTTTAATATTCTAAACGTTTATGATAATGTCAAATTCCCATGGTAAAATGGGCTCGCATGCACACCTGCAAGAGTTTTAAAATTGAATGACAGGTGTTAATATTACTGATACCTTGATTTCTACACTCAAAACCTTGTTATCTATTCCTTGGTCAGTAGCAGTGACGTAATTTCATCGGTATTACATTACTGAACTGCCGGCTGCCTCAAATCCCGTACAGTTTCCCACAGATAACACAGAAGAATTCGCCGCAGTATAAACAGCATAGCTTATGAAGCTAGGTGATCTACTAATACCAAGGGACCAAACATACAAAAACGAAAGGTAGAGCAGCTTTATATATGTCGTTAAGCTACGAAAAGTAAAATACCTGAGCAGCTTGTTCGAGCGTCAAAAAGTAAGCCATATCGCTTATCTGAAATAGCGTGTTATCTCTCATGTTACCTTACCCCACAAGATAATTGATAATATGGTAATTCCAGCATAATCTAGGCAACACCTAAGTTCAGATTTTCAAAATCATGTGTCGAACGTCTTTCTAACTCCTTAAGAAACAGAGCTAATGAACATTATCGTAAGCAGAAGAAGGAGTCGTTCAATAACAAAGATCACGTGACTTCAGATGTGACATCACGTGATTATCCGAACCATCATAGCAATAATCTAAGACTATGGTTTTAAAATTTGGGGTTGAATGTCTTTGTAGTTCATATCATTCGGGGGCCAATATACAAGCGTTCCCGCTACTATACTATTTCAAACCTATGTCACGTGACCTTACCCCACGTGACCATCTAAATGCTTCCGCTAATAGCCTAGGCCACAATTTAAGTTCAGACCTACAAAACCTGGGGTCAAACGTCTTTCTAGCTGATTCAGAGGCTGAAAAACAAGCTTTGCCGTTATAGTACCTTATGAAAACTCATGTCACGTGACCCTACCCCACGTGACCACCTGGTCACATCCGCACATATCCTAAGCCACCCCTTATAAGTTTATCTTCAAAACCTGAGGTCGAACATCTTTCTAGCTTATTCAGAAGCGGAGAAATAAGCTCCCCCATTTTTGCTTTTGAAGCGTCTATCTCTATATCTACCTATCTATCTATATATAGAACACTGAATGTTTATGCAAAATATGCCATATTTTTGCATATCTTTGACGTATTATCTCTTGACCCTTAAAAGATAGGGACTTGAAACTTTCAGGATCGCCTAGAAATAATAAGAAAAAGCAAATCCTAAAGTTTCATGCTTCTACTTTGTCGGGAAAGTGCTTTTCTAAAAACCCGTTTTTTCGCGTTTTGGTAATCGTATATAACAGCGCTGGCCGCATTTTTGCGTGTTTTGCATGCAATATTCAATATCTCAAAAACCTTTTGAGCTAGAAACTTGAAACTTTCAGGTTCACCTATGTGTTATTAGAAGACAATAATAGCCAAATTTCATGCTCATATTCCATCGGGAAGGTGGTTTTTGCTTCCTGGTATGTCTTTGTCCCTGATCGCGCATGCCAGCGCTGTGATATATACATATATATATATATATATATATATATATATATATATATATATATATATATATATATATATATATATATGTGTGTGTGTGTATATATATTATATATATACATATCTATATATATATATATATATACACACACACACACATATATATATATATATATATATATATATATATACATATATATACATGTATATATATATATGTATATATATATATATATATATATATATATATATATATATATATATATATATATATATATATATATATATATATATTATAAGTATACATAAGTATATATATATATATATATATATATATATATATATATATATATATATATAAGTATTATATTTATATACATGTATATATCTATATCTATCTATCTATATATATATATATATATATATATATATATATATATATATATACATATATATTATTTTTTTCTATATGTAAATATATATATATATATATATATATATATATATATATATATATATAATGTTTATATATATATATATATATATATATATATATATATATAATGTTTATATATATATATATATATATATATATATATATATATATATATATATATATACATATATATATATATATATATATATATATATATATATATATATATATGTATATATAAGTATATATACATATATATATCTATCTATCTGTATACATATATATATATATATATATATATATATATATATATATATATATATATATATATATACATATATATATATATATATATATATATATATATATATATATATATATATAATGTGTGTGTGTGGGAGTGTGTCTTTGTGTATGTCTGTATTTGTGTATGCATATCAGTGTATATATGTGTATATAATTTCTTTTGGTAATGCGCATGTCAACCATAGATTTAATAGCGATCTAGTGATCCTAAATAAAAGATACCGAAGGCATACTCAAAAGCAAAACCAAAACCAGAAGTTATGTTCCCTTGCTACTGATTTGCCTTTCAACTTGATTATCAGGACCCAACGGTGTCTCAATAAAGAAAAAAAATAATTTCCAATGAATTATTATTATTATTATTATTATTATTATTATTAGTATTATTATTATTATTATTATCATTATTTGTTAAGCTTCAGCCCTAGCTGGAATAGCAGGATGCTATAAACCCAGTGGCTCAAACAAGGAAAATAGCCCAGTGAAGAAAGAAAACAAGGAATAATAGAATATCTTAAGAACAGTAACAGCATAAAAATAAATATCTCCTCTATAAACTAAAAAAAACTAAAAATAAACAAAGGGAAGAAAAATAAGATAGAATAGTTTGCCCGAGTGTACCCTCGAGCAAGAGAACTTTAATCCAAAACATTGGAAGACCATGGTACAGAGGCTATGGCATTATCTAAGACTAGAGAAAAATTATTTGATATTCCAGTGTCCTCCTAGAAGATTTGCTTATATTAGCTAAAGAGTCTGATCCACTTACAAAAATAAAGTAACCTCTGAATAATTACAGTGTAATAGTTAACCCCTTGAGAGGAAAAAAAAAATATTTGGTAATCTCAGTGTTACCAGGTGTATGAGGACAGAGTGGTAAATATAATAAAATATGATAAACTATGGGTGCATAGGTAGACAAAAGGAAAATGAGCCGTAACCAGAGAGAAAGGTCTGATATAGTACTCTCTGGCCAGTCACATGACCCCATAACTCTCTAACGGTAGTATAAGTTTTGTTCTTATGATAATAGTAGACAACACTTGCTTGTCTTGTGTAAACATATCCTGTTCTTTTACCAAAATGAAAATCCATTATCTCTTTTTTGCTGAATCTCGCAACATGCAATTATAAGCTCCCAATGCTGTTAACACACATGTATTGCGAGGCAATGGGAGTGAGACTTCTTAAATGTTACGGTTTTTATCGACGCTTTTGACTTCTATAAAAGCAGGGATGAAGCCATCCATGAAATAGAATAAATGAAAGAGACATCCTTCTTTACCATTTTACTCCTTGTATTTATCTTTGTTTCTCTTTTTCTAAAGGAAATGATACCACTATTGTCTAAAAGTAATTTATTTTGAATTTTTATGACAAGCACGTAACAATGATTGTTCCTTTTCTAATTTTATTGGATAGTTATTTCTATTGAGTATTTGCCAGTTTTATAGAAATGTTAAGGGAAACCTATCATTGTTACTTTTCACGTATATAAATTTTCATAGCAATCTCAAATAAACTCCATAGTTTGATTACACTTTATATGTATTTATTTATTTATGCTTAAAGACATTTCACTACGTAGTTTTCAAGTTAGCATGAAACCACGCTCAAGACAGGAACATTATATACAGTATATATATATATATATATATATATATATATATATATATATATATATATATATATATATATATATATATATATATATATATATATACAAACGTAAAGACTTTGCTGAGATAGCGTTATGTTGATCCTGTTAGAAAAGACTCCTAAATTACGATTGACTTAAACCTCGTTATGTTGCTTCTGAGGACTAATTCCGTTGGGACAATGATGCTCTTGTTTTGAAATAGTTCGGACAATCAGCTCATCTTCGTAATCCGATTTGTACTGCTTTTCAAGGAAGGTTTAAATATTAGCTTAATTGGGTCTAAGAACCTTTCTCTTGTGCAGAAAGATGGTCTCTAAAATCAACATGCTCCCACGTCAATCAATAATACGACCCGAATACTTGTTATTTATGAAAATATTCGTACGCTTACTCTAAGCTCCATCTTACTTCTCATTTGAGCTTAATTAATCCTCTTGAAATTGCCTTGAATTTCAGAACCAATCTACTTTTTTACCTAAAGAAATCAATTGCTTCAACTTACCAGTGGAGCTTCCGAAAAAGAAATAATAAGAAAAATATATTATTATTCCAGAAGGACTAAAACTGTACAGAAACTTATTAAATTTAAAACGATATATTTAAAGTTAATTACGACATTACTAGCGGTATAAATCATTATCCAAAAGCCTTTCAGCAACGAATTTCATCGTTGCATAATCTTTAAGTTCATTGGGAACTTCTTGATGGAGTGTCCATGGTTCCCCATGTGATCGTAATGTGCAAGGAGTTTATTATTTAAGCCTATACAACTATTTTATATATTTGGGCAATCAGGTTTTTCAAAACAAAATCTATATGAAATAATATTTTCCGAATGCATATAATTATTTGATATCTTCTTTTCCTTTATTATAATAGTATATTCCTCCATATCTATAATTTCCATAACCTATTTTTAATATCTTTCACTTCTGTGATAGAGTCTTTACAAGGTATAGTACGGAATCTATTATTAAATTTTCTCACAATACCTTCCTGTTATTGTTGACCTTAAAATATAACGTTAACTTTTTTCTTCCGATATAACAAATTTTAGTATATTGCGAACTTACTTTCTTGGCCATTTTTTGGACACGAGTTTGAGTCCCACTCAAGATCAATATTTTCTAGCAATGTGTGCAGCATCACTGTTCTTGTGAGCTAAAAAAGGGGGATTTGAGGGACCCTATATGTCTACCTTCTGAGTCCACAGCAGCCATTGACTGGCCCTCCCTGATCATAGGTTGATGGAGTGGAGGCTTGAGCGCTAATCACATGTATATCTGGTCAATCTCTAGGGCATAGGCCTGTCCGTTGCCTCAGATATGCATGGGTGACCTTTAAATCATCATGACACCTTCATATGATCATCAAAACTTGTAAGTAGAGTTGAGAGCGATGAATGGATCTTTATACGTGTCCGGAGGGAAAAAATGCTCTTTTCTACAGAGCTTTCAATGTCACTGGTCTACAACTATCTAGTCGAAAGTAATGGATATATTTTCTGCTTATAAAATTTGGTAAAGATTTTCTTCCTTTAAGAACCGAATGGGATACTATTAGGATAGTATTACTGCATATCTGC
>NC_090728.1:125089516-125109516 GCF_036898095.1 Palaemon carinicauda | reverse complement strand
TGCATTTCCCCCTCATGATCTCTCTGAAACAGAACTCCTCCAACAACCACGTCACTGGCATCCACCGCCAAAATAAAAGGTTTATTAAAATTGGGAGAGCTAAGAATTGGTTCCGAGACTACTACAGATTTCAAATTAGAAAATGCTTTTTCACATTCTGTACTCCACAAAAACTTAGTGTTCTTTTTCAATAGATTAGTTAAAGGCTGGGCGATGTCAGCAAAATTCTTCAGGAACCTCCTGTAATACCCTAACATGCCAAGAACTTTGCGGACATCACGGACATTACGCGGCTGAGGAAGGTTGGCTATAACCTCAATATTAGCATGTTTAGGAGCAACCTTCCCCAAACCAACCTCATGACCCAGATACTTCACTAAAGCCTTACCAAACTCACACTTATCGATGTTTACAACCAAACCAGCCTTTCGTAAAACCTGAAAGAGTTTTCTTAACCTTTCAACATGGGTTTTCCAGTCCTGACTATATACCACCAAGTCGTCAATATATATTTCGGTACCCTCCAGCCCGCATATCACCCTATTCATAAGGCGCTGGAACGTACAGGCTGCATTTTTCAAACCAAAAGGCATCACCTTACACTCATATAACCCATTGGGGGTGACAAATGCCGAAATCTCACGGGCCCTGTGAGACAATGGTACCTGCCAATAACCCTTCAATAAGTCTAATTTCGTTACAAATTTGGCATTACCTATTCGGTCTATTAAATCGTCAATCCAGGGAAGAGGGAAACAGTCACTCTTTGTTACCTGATTAACCCTACGGTAGTCAACACACATTCTATAATTACCATCAGGTTTCTTTACCAGAACAATAGGAGAACTCCAAGGACTTGAACTGGGTTGAATAAGATTGTGGTCCAGCATATACTGTACCTCCTTCTCGACTACTTTGGTTTTTTCTGGGTTCAGGCGGTAAGGAGCCTGCTTTACTGGAAGAGCATCACCAACCTCAACATCATGTTCAAGCCATGAAGTAAGCCCTGGAGCCTCTCTAAACACTTCTGGAAAAGCCGTTATCAAACATAACAAATCTTTCTTCTGGACTTCATCCAGATGTTCCAACAAAACATTTGCCTTATTAAAAATCTCAACCTTAGTTCTTAAATTCTCTACAGGTACATGGTCATCAACATTATCATAAAATACAGTAGCTAGAGGACATGGCATTTCATAAACAATGTTTAATGGACTTAGATTTCTACCTTCATATTTCTTTAACCTATTAATGTGAAAAATTCTACTCTTCCTAGTAGAACCTGGAGAATCTAATTCGTAATTAAAGTCAGACACCTTTTTTATTACCTTCCATGGACCTTTAAATCTGGGTTTCAGAAAACTATCAGGGTCCATATCTAAAACCAGAACCAGATCTCCAGATTCGAAAGAACGACTAACTGCCTTACGATCATGGAATGCATTCATACTAGCCTGGGAAGCTTCCAGATTACCTTTGGCAAACTTCCAGGCACCACTCAATTTATTTTTCAAATTAGATAAAAATATATTTAGATTTTGAATTTGTTTTCGTCCCCCAATCAACACTTCAAATAACACTTCTAAAAGACCTCGAACCTCATGACCATACACCAATCTGAAAGGAGAAACACCAGTCGATTCATTTGGGTGAGTTCTTATTGCAAATAACGCATAAGGTAGTTCCTTATCCCAACTACTCTCCCTTTCATAACAGTACTTGCCAATTATACTTTTTAAGGTTTGGTGGAACCTTTCCACAACCCCTTGACTTTCAGGATGGTATGGGACACTGGTGATGTGCTGAATGGCCAGTTCACCACACCTGTCCTTAAAGTACTTGGAAGTAAAGTTAGTACCACAATCTGATTAAATGGTACAAGGTAACCCTTAACGACAAAAATATTCTACTAACTTTTCCCAGACAGCTTTTGACGTTACTTTCCTAAGAGGGAAAGCCTCTGGGAACCGAGAAGCCCTATCCATCACAGTTAATAAATACATATATCCCGATTGAGTTCTAGGTAAAGGACCAACAACATCAATGACAATCTCAGAAAATGGTTCACCAATTACAGGGATGGGTTTTAATGGAGCTTTTCGCAATACCTGATTAGGTTTACCCATGACCTGGCACGTTACACAAGTTCGCAAGAACTGCTTAATACACCTTCTCATATTAGGCCACCAAAAAAACTTGGTTAATCTCTTAAAAGTTGTTGTTACCCCAAAGTGTCCCGAGAAAGGATCCTCATGAGCTAACTGCAGCAATTCGTCTCTGAATTGTTTAGGTACCCAAAATCTGCTTATGATACTCTGAGGATTCCATAAGAGCAGAACGGCTTAATCTACACAATAATCCTCTCTCCGATACAAAACATGGCTTAGAAATATCATCCCCCTCAGTTATTTCCACATCAAATTCATCATGCTGAGCTTTTATAAAATCAGCCCTATTCCATGCTCTAACTACCTTACTACTACCACTACTTCCTACAGACTCGAGCCTTCCTACTGCTACATCTACTTGAGCAGGGTCTAAATGTAAATCCTCTCCGTCCATCAAGAGGTTACGCCCTTTCCTCTGGGAGCGAGTAGTTACAGCAATGGGTAATTTATTTAAAGTTAAAATGGGAAACAATTCTTTTCTCTCCACATTACACAAGTCATTTCCTAGGATACCATCTATCCCAGGTATAGGTAGTTTATCAACAATGGCCAGATTAATATTCTTTACGACACCCAATATGTCAATCTCTCCTTCAACCAGAAGGAGCCGATACAACAGTGTCCGGAAAACCACTTAAAATAATATAGTTAGCAATCTTCACGTTAAGAGGTAACCTACTTCTTAACAATAAAGATCGAGCAGCACCTGTATCCCTCAAAAATTTTATATTTATAACTTCCTTCTCAAATCTCAGCTTACCTGGCCAAATATACTTATTAAATGACAGTCACATGGGGGAATCATTCTCTTTATTACCTTTGTTACCATTTTCTTCATTCTCTACAGATTGTTGAGAAGCCTTAACATTATTCACCACAGCAATAGGAGAAGTAGTCTGCCTCTGTAAATACCTCTGACGAGCAAAACAATTAGCTTGGATATGTCCTGTCTTATTACACCAGTAACAGGTTCTACTTCCCACACCACTTGTTATAGTACGACTAGGATGAGCATTATTAGTTTTTGCAAAATTCCTATCTACAAAATTACCACTGGGATTACTGTTTGGTTGATTTTTGACCTGAAAATTGGAATTTGCTTTAGAGTTAGAGTAAGCCTGGAAATTAGAATTATTTTGGTTAACAAACACTCTCTTTTTACTCTCCCAGTTACCCTTGACCACAGGGAAATTACCCCTGACGTTCTCAGTACCAACCTTATGGGTCAATATATATTCATCACTCAACTGAGCAATTCTGGGAAAAGAAGTCACTTTCAAGTCTTCTAAATGAACTCTTAAATCTTTAGCACACGATTTTTTAAAATCTTCAATCAATATCAACTCTTTCAAGGCCACCAAAGTAGTTACTTGGCGACTCTTGAGCCAATCATCAAAATGCTCCTGCTTTACACGAGCAAACTCCATATAAGTCATGTTCGGGGTTTTGTTAAAATTCCTAAACCTCTGCCTGTAGGCCTCGGGAACCAAATCATAAGCTTTTAATATCAAAGCTTTCACTTTCTCATAATCCCGAGATACTTGCTCCTCTATGGTATTATAAACCTTCTGAGCCTTGCCCAGTAAGCGACATTGAATCAACACTGTCCAGACCTCCCTAGGCCAAGACAACCTAGAAGCAACCCTTTCGAAAGCCTTAAAGAATTCAGGCACATTCTCCTCAGTAAAACAAGGTACAAGTTTTAGAGCATCCCCAAAACTAAACTTTTCCCCAATATCTTCATGGATGCGGGTACTCTCACACTTCTTACCTTGCTGGATCTTGGCCAGCTCTAACTGCATGCTAAGCATCGTTCTCTCATGTGCTCTGATTCTCTCAAACTCCTCAAACTCTAACTTCTTTAGTTCCAACATATTCTGTAAAAATTCTTAACTAGTGGCTTATTTTCTCCTTTGACCGAACGAGTAGGAACAGCTGGAGACACATTATCAGTACGAGGAACCCCATCAGTCTGACTTTTACCATCAGGCAGACTGCCATACCCTTCAAAAATCAGTCCACATTGAGACGGATCCTGAAAAAGACTCAATCCCGGAGCCCCTTCTACATCAGACTCACTCATGCTTTCACTAGTTAATTCATCAGCAGTTTGTTTAAGTTCACACAGCCTATTCTTTACCAAATTATATACGTCCATTTTCAATTCCCTATTTGTCAAAGAAATGCCTAACGACCTAGCACAAGCTTTCAAATTTCCTTTAGTTAGAGCACTCAAATACCTAATACAATTCTCAGAAGCCAAAAATTCGGCAGGGTTGAACTCTACATCAGACATAATGAAAAGGAAAAGAAGGAAGGTGGTGAAGCACAACAAAAATAAATACTGAAAAATCTCACCGGGAGCACAGTCTGGTAACTTGCACCACCGATTGAGTTTGTCCTGGATCCTGTCACGGTCGCCAAAATATGTTACGAACTACCTCTAGAAGGAAGCCATAACGGGTTCTTTTATCTTATTCACAAATCCAGTGACAAAAACTCAAATCAGTAAGAACGAAGAAAACCAGAAAGACACAAGGGCAAAAATTTAACAATATTTATTACAACAATAAAGGTACTAACACTGATGGCCCACAACAAGTAATAAATTGATTAAGTACAATACGCCATCGATTAACTCAATGAGTCACCTAATGCTAAAACTAAACCCTACTCATAGTGAGGAAATCAAATCTTTAATGTTAAGGTATCCAAAAGCCTTTACTCACTACGCTAACCTATTACTAAACAGAAAGGAAAGAAGTGGAAGAACATACAAAAAGAAACAATAATCCTACCTATATCACAATCTAAACCTTAATATTAAAGTACATAATCTTACAACACTCATATTAAACCTTCATCAGCTTTGACAATAGTTAAATGCACAAATATATTGGTCTTATGACACAGACCGGTACTGATATAGACGAGTCCATCTGCTGCTCAAAAATATGGTCACAAGTAGTCACTCTCATCAGTAGAACAGCCCTTCACAACCATTGGTGGATATGCACTTTCAGTCTATGGCTCGACAAAATACAGGGGATGTTCCTCTTACCTGAGAGAAGCCTCCCTACTTGCTCCAACAACACCACTCTGGTGCTGATACAGTAGATATATCCATCAAAGATGAAAAAGGCTCTCGAGCCCTGCTCTACACCAAACTGCCAATGTCCAGGTTAAGCAGTAAATCACTTGAACCACAGTTGCCAGTCTTGTTCTCACACGTAGCTTCACAGGTAAACTGCCTTCCACATTAAGAAGCAGCTCAATGACAAATTGTATATATAATCCACAATAGGCAGATCAGCAGCTCCAGAATCTTCAACGGCCTTGAACTCGACTGACGAGAATCCTTTAGGAGAGTCACAAGTCACCTCTCCTTACAACACTCCCAGTCACCACAAAGAAAAATAAATGAGTTAAAAATTTGCCATGGAAGTAAAACTACTGAGGAAGGCCGCACTTCAAAATGCACTCAATACATGGCGCCACAAAACTTAAGCTTTTTCAACCAAAGCAAATTAAACATTACATTTAAACCAAAGCAAATTAAACACTACATCTAACCAAAATATATGTACTAAGGTAAAACCAACAGCAAAATACTTAATTTAGCTTTACAAAATTGTAAACAAAATAAAAATGAAAGCCATCAGTGCAAAAAGGCAAAACAACAAGATTTTACTTTAAAATTACGTTACTGCCTGACAATGTATATATATATATATATATATATATATATATATATATATATATATATATATATATATATATATATATATATATATATATATATGCATATATTTAGATATTTGTATGTATGTATGTATGTATATTCAAATTTATATTGTGAAATATATATATATATATATATATATATATATATATATATATATATATATATATATATATATATATATATATATATATTTAGATATTTGTATGTATGTATGTATATCCATATTTATGTTGTGAGATATATATATATATATATATATATATATATATATATATATATATATATATATATATATATATATATATATATATATATATATATATATATATATATATATATATATACATATTTACATATATATGTATATATTTACTGTATATATATATATATATATATATATATATATATATATATATATGTATATATATATATATATATATATATATATATATATATATGTATATATATATATATCTATATATATATATATATATATATATATATATATATATATATATATATATTGAAAAATTCCTTTATATACTAATTCTGTAGAAAATATATATAATTGTGTATATATATATTTATCTATGTTCATATTTGTTTCATCCTTGAAACTCCCCTTTTGCCATACAAAGCAAAATCAAAAAGAAATACTGGGAGTTTCAAGGATATGCTCAGTCCATAGATGGCTCTGCTGGCTGTATTTTAATATTTGCAGATCCTGATTCCATCATCCTTGGGAAAAATTTTTCACCTAGTGGTAATGAGGGAAGAGTGAGAAGTCGGATCAGTTATATTGGCCATATTGGACATATCGGAGATTGGATATTGGACATATTGGACATGTTGGATAATATTTTCTTCGAGTGTAGAAGTGTTATGAAGATGGAGTAGCACTTCATTTTAAGGCCATCTCTCCTGCAATTGCTTACCACGAGTGCTACCATGAAGAGTGCAATATCAAGATTTCTGAATACATAGTTCTCAACAATGGGATCTTTTGCTGCTCTTCAATTTTAATTGGGATATTAAGGATATGGCCTACCAACCACGTAAGTTTCCTATGATTTTGTGGCATATGGTTCAACTTTGGTTAGGGGGTTATAATATTTGGAATGAATATTAATCATTCAAGTCTTCAACCCTGATTATAAATTTTCTATGGATTGTAAGCTCATTATAAAATTACTAGTGTTATTTCTAGCTTAACTCCAAATCATTGTTTTGTGCATAGAATAGTCTATTGGGTGTTCAGATTTGCTTAAATCGATATACCGTGTAAGATTCTATTTTCCTGAGTTTGTTTTTTCATATCTAATTTAATATTACTTAACTTAGGATTTTAGTGAGCCTAATTTTTTCATTTGTTACTAGGCTAGGTTACTTGTGCTTGCTGGAAGGTTGCCTAGTATCATCGGCTTCAGTTATCTTCCTGGTCTTGGCAAATTTATTAGGTACCTAGTTCAGTTGTATGTAATGTATTGGCATATTTGTACTTGATATTGAAAAATTGTATACTATTCATTATTGTTTATAAAGGGGCTTTACATAAATTTTACATTAGGTTTTTTGATGGAAATTTTTTCGTGGTTTGCGGAATCCATAGTTTTCAAAAACAGGCAAGAGTTGAATGGGTTCTACCACAGGCAGTCACTAGTGATTGAGGATTCCACTTCAGCCATCAGAGTTCCATTGCTTTTCCATATTTAATATTTATTCAACATAAATAAAGAATCTAATATTTTTAATTTTAAAGTTTCTTTATCCAATATTGACATTAAAAGTTATTGTTACTCTGCTCTCGCTGCACTTGTTATAAATCTACATTCTGTTTTTTATGTTTTTGAAATGGCGCCCAACGTGGGGCTCTGAAGGCTGTCTCAATACTGGTGGCACTTGGGTAGCATTGTAGCAGTAGTGGTTTTTATTTGGATTATTGTTATTATTGATCAGTGTACCGACTACTATAATTATCTTAAATTTTTTCTTTTGTTAGGCTGCATTGACGTTTTTAAATTTTTCTATAATCATGACAGACATTAAGCTTCTTGTTATGAGTCGGAAGTACATCCGCTCTCAAGTCACTAGACAATTTAATGAAAGGCATAAATTTTCGCAGTATAATAGCTCACAAAAGTTAGATATTGTTGAAAAACTTAAGAATTTTAAGGAAGAACTTAAAGGGCTTGATAGTTAAGTCATATCTTTGAAATGGTCAGAGAGCGAAGATGAAAATGAAATGGAAATTGAATTTAGCTCTTGTCAGGAATATAAAGATAAAATTTCTGAAATGTTGCTGCTCTTAGAGGTTAATGTTAATGGAAGCACAAGTGAAAATCTGAATGAAACTCCCCTTAGTCGTCTTAAAAGTCCAGTAGCACCTTTGCCTAAATTTGAGAGTTCTGATGAAAGTTTGGAATTATTCTTACAGCAGTTTGAGGAAACTACTGGAAAGTTTTCTTACACAGATTATGATAGGTTGTTGTTACTTAAACAGCAGGTTTCTGGCAAGGCTTTACTTTTGATAGACTCTTTAGAAGCAGACAAACAAGGTTATTCCCATGCAAAGGAACTCTTAAAAACAGCGTTTGCCTCAGTTCCAACTCAAAAGTTTAATGTGTTGAAACTACCTACAAGAGCTGAAGTTAGGATATGATTCAGAACCCTTTCAGTATATTAGTAATATTAGAAAATTACAAGAAGCTGTTAAGACTTTGAAAATGGATATTGATGATGTTTTGCAGTACTTTTTCCTAAGAGGAATGAATGAAACTTTCAGAAATCAATTGATACAAATTACTAACAATTCAAAGCCCACTACAAGTGAAATTGTTGATAACTTTTTTGAAGCCAATGAACGGTATCAGAATGCAAATAAACCTGGTAAATTGAGTAAAAGTAAACAGCCTTCTGCTGAAAGGCATCAAGATAAACTAGTAATGAGTAAAAGTTCAAACTTAGCAGCCGAGATTAATGTTAAAAGCTCCAATCCTTTTAATTCTTGCACACTTTGTAGTGATAAGGTTAATGGTGATCATCCAATCCACAAGTGCCCTAATTTTGCTACTGCTAAGGAAAAGATAGCTAGGTTGAGTATTTTGAATGGTTGCACTAAATGTGCAAGAATCGAGCATTTGGATAGCTCGTGCCATTTTAGATTTTCCAGAAAGTGTAAACATTGTCAAGGATGGCATTTCTCCTTTCTTTGCTTGTCAGATAATCATGAAAGTTCTGAGGTCAGAGATTTGGTGTACAATCCTAAAAAAGCAGTTCCTAACCCTAAGCAAAACGAGGAAAGTAAATCAAAAGATGTTCAAAATAGTACACAGAATGGGGTAGTTTGTCCAGGTAGTTCCTTTCAGAGTAATGGGGGCATAGATTAAATTTTACCCACATTTTCTTGTACTTTGGGCCCTAGTAAAATAAGAGGATTGAAGGATTCAGGTAGCCAAGCTAATTTAATTTCTGAGTGTGCTTTAGAAGGTCAGTGTTTCAAAGTTGTTAAAGATAATTTTGACCTAGTGGTCAATGGGTTTAATGGAGTAAAATGCTATCGTACCAAGATAGTTCAAATTTCTGTTAAGTGTGACGGCGCCGAGTAAGGCTGTGAACTCAAAGGCAGGAAGCAATTGACTGAGTTATATTATTGTAAAACATTCTCCTTATATACAAAACCTCAAGGCAACAGGACATAAGTTCACAAGACAGACACGATTACAGAGGAAAAACCAGACATGAATTTTCATGTTCGTTTTAGTGCGAGGGAAGAGCGAAGATACAAGCATAATTTATACAAAAGGAATTATGTACAATTGTGTGGAACACGGTTGGTACATGGCTCCCCTCCTAAAAATGACATACTGTACATGTTAAATAGGGCTCCCTGATCTAGAGAGGCGAACTGTAGGCGGGTCATCTGGCAGAAGATAAGCAGGTTTTAGACGATCAATGGAGACCCAGTCTTCTTTACCCCGAATGTTTAAGAGGAATGCTTTCGGACTGCGTCGGATCACAAGGAAAGGGCCCGTGTAAGGGGGCGTTAGTGGTGGCTTGCTGGTGTCGTTGCGCAGGAAGACGTGCGTTGCAGAGTGCAAGTCCGTTGGTATGTGATGCTTCGCTGGGGGCTTGTAAGTCTGGCGGCACGGAGTAAATTTTCCCACGACGTGACGTATGCGCTGGAGATCGTCGGAGGAGGTTGTAGAAGGAAAAAATTCGGCAGGGACGACCAACGGATCGCCATACACCATTTCAGCTGCCGAGACGTCGAGGGCGTCTTTAGGAGTGGTCCTTAGTCCAAGGAGGACCCAGGGAAGCTGAGTAAACCAGTTACAATCCTTGCAACTGGACATCAAAGCTGCTTTGAGGGTGCGATGAAAACGTTCAACCATTCCATTGGCAGCGGGGTTGTAGGCCATTGTCTGATGTGGGGTGATGCCCAGGACATTCGCTAATGACATCCACAATTGAGAGGTGAAGGTGGTTCCCCTGTCAGAAGTAATATGCTCAGGGATACCGAATCTTGAAATCCATCCAGAGAGTAAGGCAGCTGTACATGAGGCGGACGTTGCAGTTTCCATGGGAATGGCTTCAGGCCAACGAGTGGAGCGGTCAATGACAGTAAACAGGTAACGATGTCCTTGTGATGTGGGTAGGGGGCCTACAACGTCGACGTGAATGTGAGCGAAACGACGCTGAGGTTGAGGAAAGGTGCCCACTCCTGAATCCGTGTGTCGATATACTTTGGAAGTTTGGCAGGAAGTACAGGCGCGGACCCAATCCTTAACATCCTTAGAAAAGCCGTGCCAAATGAACTTTACCTTCAGCAACTGTGCAGTAGAACGGCACGAGGGATGTGAAAGGCCGTGGATGAAATCAAACACTTGTCGGCGCATGGGAGCAGGAATCCAAGGTCGCGGTCTACCAGTACTGACATCAGAGAGGAGGGTGGTGTTGGAGTCTTCGAGGGGAAAATCTTCCCAACGGAGGGACATGCAGGATGTCCTACAAGCTTGATACTCTGGATCCTGTCGTTGGGCTTCAGCCAGGGCGTTGTAATCCAATCCCAGTTGAACGGCAGCCAACGTGTTTCTTGACAGGGCATCGGCAACAGGATTCATTTTCCCAGGGACGTATTGGAGGGTGCAATTGTATTCAGCCATGGCGGAGAGATGTCGGCGTTGACGGGCGGACCAGGCGTCAGACTGTCGAGTGAAGGCGTGCACCAGAGGCATGTGGTCTGTGCGAATGACGAAGGGCATACCTTCTAAGAAATGGCGAAAGTGACGGACAGCCAAGTGCACCGCCAGCAATTCTTGATCGAAGGTAGAATAACCCGATTCTGCCTTGGACAGTTTTCTGCTGAAGAAGGCCAATGGGCGGGGGTAGCCTTTGACCACCTGCTCGAGTACTGCACCAATAGCGACGTCGCTGGCATCGGTGGAGAGAAGGAGAGGGGCGTGTGGGATAGGAAAAGTGAGAGCCGCAGCAGTTGATAGGGCCTTCTTTGCATTGCAGAAGGCTGCTTCTTGAAGGGGACCCCACTTCAGGTCCTTTGGCTTACCCTTGAGGGACGCGTAGAGGGGAGCAAGAGTGGCGGCAATGGCTGGCAGAAAACGGTGATAATAGTTGATCATGCCCAAGAATTCCTGCAGAGCTTTGACGGTCGAGGGCGCGGGGATATTCTGAACGGCTGCTACCTTCTCAGGGAGGGGATGGACTCCTTCAGGAGTGATACGGTGCCCTAAGAACGACACTTCGTTGGCGCCAATGGTACACTTGTCGTACCGGACTACAAGGCAGTTTTGTTGCAGGCGGTAGAGCACGATGCGCAGGTGACGGAAGTGTTCCTCTTTTGAGGAGAAGAACACAAGTATGTCGTCCACATAATATACACAGAAAGGGAGGTCCCCTAAGATGCCATCCATGAGACGTTGAAACGTTGCCCCAGCATTACGAAGGCCAAACCAGGAGTAATTGAAGGTGTATGTGCCAAACAGAGTGGTGATGGAGGTCTTGGGGATGTCTTCTGGGTTCATAGGCACCTGATAATACCCCTTCAGGAGGTCGAGCGTAGAGAAAACCTTCGCTCTGTGCAGGTAGGAGGTTACATCGGCGATGTTTGGGAGGGGGTAGTGATCCGGTTCTGTTTGCATGTTCAGGCGCCTGTAATCCCCGCACGGACGGAGGGAGCAGTCTTTCTTCAGAACGATGTGTAAGGGTGACGACCATGGGCTGGAGGCCTTTTGGCAAAGGCCCATTTTCTCCATTTCGGCGAACGTCTGTTTGGCGGCTGCCATTCGTTCCGGTGCCAGACGTCCGAATTTTGCGAAAACTGGGGGTCCCGTCGTCTTGATATGGTGATAAATACCGTGCTTGGCAGGAACCGTGGGCGTTGGGCGAAGTTCTGGACGGAAAACTTCCGGGTACGACGTGAGGAGGTGGGCGTAGGCCTCCGTGGGTGCGCTGATGTGGAGAGCGAGGTTAGAGGTGTCGACAAGTACGAGTCTGCGTTGACCAATCGTCGGTGGGCGACATCGACCAGAAGGTGGAAATTAGAGATGAAATCTGCACCGAGGATTGGCATTGTGACGTCAGCAACGAGAAACTTCCTATTGAAATTACCGTTTCCAAACGATGATGTGAGGTTCTCGTAACCGTAGGTGGGTATCGCAGATCCGTTGGCCGCTACCAAGCGGACGTCGGCAGATGTAGACAGACTACGTTGTGCCTTGAAGAGTTTCCTTGGCAAAAGAGAATGACAAGCACCCGTGTCTACCAAAAATCGCACGCCCGTTCCTGCATCCTGTAAAAAGAAAAGATTAGAAACATGGGAGGCCACCGCCACAAGCGATGGCCTACTTAACGTTTTTTGGCCACTGACAATCTTGGGCACATTTCTTCACGGTTGCCCTGAATCTGAAGTGGTAGTATCAAAACTGCGGTGGATGGGAGGTAGTAAGTGGCTGTAGAAGTCGTTCGTTGGGGCGCGAGCGATTGGTGAGTGGTGGGCGGCTTTGTCGCCGCTTTGGCACGTCACGGGGTAGGCGTGTATGTCCTATGGCATTCATGTCTGCTTCGGTTGACGTTGAATAGGCATCCTCGTCGTCGGGGGTGGAGGCGTTGGTGGAGGTCTTGAAGTGGCTGTCCATAAGGGCGTCGGCTTTGGTCATCAAGTCCTTTATGGGTAAACTATCGACATCGGGTATGGCAGCGCGTACAGGTTCAGGTAAACGGCGTATCCAAAGGGCACGGAGTAGGTTCACCTCACGAGGAGAGCCGTCTGCGGCAGGTTGAAGGCGAGCGATACTGGTCATTTCCCTGAGGGCAAGCAAAGCCCTTTGGTCCCCCAACGGTTGTTGCGAGAGCGGAAAAAGCTTTGCTATACGAGCGGCTGGCGACGGCGAGTACTGCTGCAGAAGGTATGTTTTGAGGGCGTCATACGCTATTGGGGTGTCTCCTTGTTCACAAAGCCAGTCGGATATTTCTGGGAATGTGTCCTCGGGTATCGCCGCGAGAACATAATCCGCTTTGGTGGTTGAGCGAGTCACGCCCCTGATACGAAAGTGGACTTCAGCGCGTTGAAACCAAGGAAACGCTTCTCTGCTGGCGAACGGTGAAAGTTTCAGTGGGGCGGTTGCGGTGCCAACTGCTGTAGTAGAGTCTGTCTCCGTCATAGTACCAACGATGGAGGGGCGAGGGAGGTGGGGGTGGAAGGCAGTGGGAGCGAGTCGACTTCCGGGGTCACCAATGTGACGGCGCCGAGTAAGGCTGTGAACTCAAAGGCAGGAAGCAATCGACTGAGTTATATTATTGTAGAACATTCTCCTTATATACAAAACCTCAAGGCAACAGGACATAACAAGTTCACAAGACAGACAATATTACAGAGGAAAAACCAGACATGAATTTTCATGTTCGTTTTAGTGCGAGGGAAGAGCGAAGATACAAGCATAATATATACAAAAGGAATTATGTACAATTGTGTGAAACACGGTTGGTACATAAGTTTGGGGAGACAGGGCATAATATAGAAGCTATTTGTGTCCCAGGTATTGATATAAATTTGAATTTACCCAGCCTTGGTAAAGTTGTTAAGTTTTAGAAATTATGGTTATAAGCTTTTAGAAGAGTTTCTTGATGAGGCTAGAGAGGACATATCAAACATTCAGTTTATCCTGGGTGCAAATTCAGCTCATTGTCTCATGGAAAAGATGGTTAGTTTTGGTCATAGTGGTCACTGTGTGTACTATGAAACAAAATTTGGCATTATGTTAATAGGAAACATTGAGAAATTAATTGCAAATTTGAAATTTCTCCCTAGCCTGCATGATGATACTCATTTACTTTTTGGCTTGGAAGAGAATTTAGATGAGCAGGGTAAATCAATGGATAATATTAAATTTCCTATGACTTCGTTTCAAGTCTGGTGTTAGATGTATTGGAAGTGCAGAGGATCCTACAATCTGTATTTTAGATCATGATGGCAGGATCAGCGAGTATAAATTGCAAAAAGCTACTGAGCATATTTTAGAGCGAGAATGCTCATATTATTTGCACAAAGATAGCACTGACTTATATGGGGAGAGCACTGAACATAATAAGAAATTAGTTAGGTATTTACTTAATAATACACAAAGGGATGAAGAAGGCAGGTTGGTAATGCCACTTTTATGGAATGGTCGTGTTTCTCATTTGCTGGGAAAGAACACAAATTTAGCAAAGCAAATTTTGAAATCTAACCTAAAGAAATTATCGAAGAATGATGAATTTTTTAGATTAATGGATGAAGACTCTGGAAGCTCAAAACTTAATTGAAAGAATTGATAATTTGGATAAGTTTTGTGAAGAACACCCAGAGTACAGTTTTTTGCCGCACATGGGAATATTTAAGTTAGACCGCAGTACTACTAAACGCCTTATGGTTTTTCTCTCTAATTTGTGTGAAAAACAAAGTAATGGCTCCCCCTCTATTAGCCACAATCAGGCAATATGGGCTGGCCCTTGTATTAATCAGAAATTGTCTACTGCCTTGCTACTTTTAAGGTTTGATTCTCATTTATTGTGCTTTGATTTAAAGAAAGCTTTCCAGCAGATAGCATTAAATGAAACTGATCAAAGTAAATTATTATTCTTTTGGTTTAAAAATGTAAGTAAAGGAGATTTTACCATTATAGCGTACAAGAATCTTCGTCTAAGTTTTGGGCTAAGGTGTAGCCCAACAATATTGATGATTGGTTTGTACAAAATATTGATGCTAGACACTGAAGGTGATTTGGACAACTTAAAGGAATTGAAGAAACTTATTTACTCTTTGATATACATGGATAATGGTGCGTTCACTGCAAATGATGCTGAAAGCTTACACTGGGGTTTTGATAACTTTAATAACATTTTTAATCCACATAAATTTGAATTACAACAATTCGTTACCAATGATGTTATGCTCCAAGAAAAAATGGATAAGAATTTGGATGAAGTCACTCCTGATGTAGTAAAAATATTTGGTTTAAAGTGGAACCGAATAACAGAATGTATTTCCTCTCCTAAACTTGAGCTAGACTCTAAAGCAAACACTAAGAGACTGATATTGAAAAGCATTGCTTCAAATTTTGATCCATATAGTTTCAATGGACCTATTTTAAACAGAGCTCGTTTATTTATGCATGGACTTCAATTAAACACTTCTCTAGGATGGGATAAAGAATTGTCCATTGAGCAACAACGAGAATGGCGTAACATAGCCAAACAAGTTAACATGACTCCTCCAATTGAGGTACCTAGATTTGTCGGGGAGAGAAATGGGTCTTATCGTTTAATTGCATTTACTGACAGCAGTAAAATAATCTATGGGACAACAATTTTTATTCAGTGCATAGAAACTAAGCAAGTCAGTTTTGTTTTAGCAAAGAATCGCTTGGTTAACAAGCAGTTAGAAAGCAAAAGTATTCCATCTCTAGAATTCCAAGGGATAGTTTTGGGAACAGAAACATTATTGGATTTGATTAAGGATTTGGTAGGTCCTCAGTGCCCTAAACCTATTAGAATTGTAGAATCAGTACTGTATACGGATAGCATTGTTTCACTGAGCTGGATTAATTCTTATGTGAACAAATTAGATAAAATGAATAAAAGGAGTGTCTTTATCATGAATCGTTTGGATCACAGTCAAAGGACCTGTGAAAAAAAAACAGTTAGATTTTGTTCTGTCAGTGGTATCTTGAACCCTGCAGATTGTATAACTAGGCCTATGTCTTACAAACAGCTTTTTAAAACTAATTATTTCAATGGCCCAGAATTTTTAAGATGTGAAAGGGATGAACTGTGCAGTAATGCTGACAAATTTGATATAGTTGTACCCAATCCAAATTTTAATCCATTGAATGAAAATTCCTTCTCAATTTCTGCATCTAAATTAGTGAATCACAAGTCTTAGCAGAATCAAACCCTGAACATTTAGTCGTCCTGGACAAGTGTTCCAGTTTTTCTAAGCTTGTTAGAATTCACGAGTACGTTCTTAAATTCATTGCTTTGCTCAAAAGAAGAGCAAACTCAGTTTCTTTTAACTTTGGTGATGCATCCTCCTTTCATTTGTAAGCTACTAGACATATCATAAGGAATGATCAGAGAATCTGGTATGGTGAAGTTTTCCAGTATTTAGAAAGCAGAAATAAGAGAGTAAAGGATATTCCTAATATTATTGCTCAACTTAATGTATACATGGATGATCATGGACTCTTAAGAATTAGAAGTAAGATGCCTAAATGGAGAAAAGATACTTTTGTCACCTTTCCTATTTTGCTTCACAAACACAGTAAGTTAACTCGGTTAGTAATAAAAGATTTACATGAGAAATTCTCTCATGCTGGTGTTTATTCCCTTTTGTCAGAGATGAGAAAAAAGTTTTGGATTCCACATTAGTTTTCAGTAGTAAAAAAGGTCCTCAAAGAATGTGTCATTTGTAAGAGATTCAAAGAGAGAACGGTTAACCAAAGTGCCTATCGCGATTTTAGGATTGACCCTTCCTCTATACCATTCAGGTATATTTTTATTGATCATTTTGGACCGTATAATGTTAAGCTTAATGGTAAAAAGAGAAAAGTTTGGGTTCTATGTTTAACTTGTCTCTGGTCGAGGGCAGTTGTATGTAATGTTGTATTGGCATATTTGTACTTGATATTGATATATTGTATACTATTCATTATTGGTTATAAAGGGGCTTTACATAAATTTTACATTAGGTTTTTGATGGAATATTTTTCGTGGTTTGCAGAATCCATAGTTTTCAAAAACAGGCAAGAGTTGAGGGGGTTCTACCACAGGCAGTCACTAGTGATTGAGGATTCCACTTCAGCCATCAGAGTTCCATTGCTTTTCCATATTTAATATTTATTCAATATAAATAAAGAATCTAATATTTTTACTTTTAAAGTTTCTTTATCCAATATTGACATTAAAAGTAGTTACTCTGCTCTCGCTGCTCTTGTTATAAATTTACATTCTGTTTTTTTATGTTTTTGAAAAAAAAAAAAAAAATATATATATATATATATATATATATATATATATATATATATATATATATATATATATATATATATATATATATATATATATATATATATATACAGATTCTTCAGTTCAATAAACGGATAAAGTATGGTGCACATTCTTGCATAAGTACCGAACACTGTATCCCTACTGCAGTGGTAGGCAGCAACTATTGATATGGCCTCTCACTATGCATATATACCTTTAGTTTTGGTGCTTAGGAATGATCTCTTCAAGGAGGATTATTATGTCTGTCTAAAGAGCATAAATAATTACGGTGGTATGAGAAGTAATAGATTAGTAGTAATATCATCATTAAGTTATTAATATATAATTGCTCAATCATATCTATATCAATAACGTATATTAACTGGGATTTCCAATGAATATAGTACGACACATACAGATTTAATGCAGTGTATGAAGCCGGAAGGAATCTAATATGATTTAGCAAATCTAGAAAGCTTTAGAAGATTCTATAGGGAATAAACAAACATACATGGACCTTTGCAAGCAAGTGACCTGGTTAAAATTATTCTCGATTCCGAGTTTGTTATATAGGCCTAGTACCACAATTGTGTTTGAATTTGTCAAGTGTTAATATAACTGTCAAAGCATAATGTCATATATTGATTGACCGAAATCGATTGCTTAATTTGGATTTGTGCTTCATCTGTAGCAGCGCATAAGAGTCCTTTGTACTTTTTAAACTGAATACGACACTTCTAAGATTTCTTATGATCTAATACAGTCGAGTATGGATCGAGGTATAAAATTAAGTGATGACGTAAAATTTGTAAGGTGATGCCTACTTGGCACAACTTTATTTGCACTAAGTGGTATATTTGTTACAAAAATATTCTCTTTAATTACATAATAAAAATTTATTCATATAAGTCACCCCTGTTATTACTCTGAAAAAATATTTACGTCGTATATCTAAACAACTATAAGTAAAGTATTTCAGATAATTGATTATCCTGATTAATTTTCCGAACTTTTAAAAACAGCAAAATCTAACAAATTTGGCTCCCTGACAGTTGACTCAAGAATTAAATAAATTCATTATGATTGGTCAAACCCTCCGCTATGAAGGACATGAGTCAAGAAAATTAATGATATACAAAAAAATAAGAATAAAATAAGAATTAGCATACGAAACAGATAAAGAGGAAAATGAAAAAGAAAGACAGAGGAAAAAAAACAGAACACAAAATCATTAGCATACGAGAGAGGGAGAGAAAGAGAGAAAGAAAGAGAATCAAGAGAAACGAGAAGAAAAAGAAAGAAAAGGAGACACAAGAGCACCAGAACGAGACTTTAAAAAGTTGCAGATGAAGTTGGAATTGGAAAGACGGAAACTGACGTCTGGAAAGCCTTTGTCTGTGACTAGAGGACATATCCCTAAGCTTCCACTTTCTATTGAAAAAAGGTGACGTCATGGACGCTTATTTACAACTGTCTACAGTTTATGCAACAGCTGCAGAATGAAAAGATGAGGTTTGGAGCATAGGTTTAGCATTGTTGCTGCAGGGAAAAGCACAATTATATTGCATATCATCAAGTGACACCAAATGAAACAGACGATATAAATTGCGTTAAAATACTTCGATGAGAGGATTTGAATGCTCAGTAGAAGAATTCTGAAGTAAGTTTTGTAGTTATAAAACTTACAAAGATTAGACCGCTTAACAATATGTATATATTGTTAGAATGTTGGCTGGAAATTAGGGAGTGTAGAGTTTTGAGAAATTATTTAACAGATATATTGATTCTTGAGTTATTCTATACAACATATGGACAAATAGAAAGACAGCAAGGCTTTAATACACCAAGAGAGTAGGAAAGCTTTATAACTGGGTATTCAACAACTGACCATATCCATGTAAGTAAGCGTCTTATAAAAAACAAACAATAAGAGCATGACAAACCATTATGTATGATATTTATAGACTGTGAAATAGCGTTTGATTCTGTATAAACTTAAGCAGTAATGAAGGCTTTTCAGAGACAAGGAATAGATGAATATTATCTTAGAATACTTGAAGATATATATGCGGAGATTACAGGAATCCCAAAACTGCATAAAGGTCGAAAAATTTCCGATTGAGAAAGGAGGTAGGAATGGAAACCCCACCATTCCTATATTATATACAGCATGCCCAAAAGAAGTTTACAAAAATTAGCTCAGGATAATGTGGTAATTAATATCAATGAGTAATTCTATAACATCTCAAGATTTGCAAGTGACATAGTTCTGTTAAGTGAATCATGGGAGTTATTGCAAAGATTTTAATAAAGAAGGCAGAAATCTTGGACAGAAAATAAATATGTCTGCAACTAAGATGATGTTCATTGAAAATAGAGGGACAATAAATAAGGGTTATGGATGAACCTCTAGATATTGTTAATGAATGTTCATAATTAGGCAAGAAAGTAGGTGTTTCCCTTAGACACGAGGTCGATAATAAAAGAATATACATACGAGGGAGAGCTTTGGTAAAGACAATTAGATTATGAAAAGGAAAAATCAAATT
>NC_090728.1:125072016-125082016 GCF_036898095.1 Palaemon carinicauda | reverse complement strand
ATCATGCAAAATCCCATTCCAGAGTGCGTGAAATTTCATAAAAAAGTTAAATCAGGGACAGTCTTCACAACTAATGACATCAAGGTGGGATCAGATGTCCCAATTGGAGAACCAACCTTACTTGTTATATTGCCAGATGAGTCAATGTATACGAGATCCAAGTAGTTACCAGACCTTAGAGTAGCTTTACTTATGATTTGCTCACAACCTGATTCAGAGGAAAAGTCAAAGCTCTTAAGCCATGACGATCGGTAGGAGAAGTAGAGCATAGAAATCACCAACACAAACAAAAGAGCCTTTTTATCACTTTGTATATTAGCCATAATTGTAAGAAGACAATCGAAGATAGAATTTTCCATGTCTGGATTCTGGTCGATCGGACACAAATAGAAGTTGTTAAGCCCACCACAAACTTTTATTACGTCAATCCCATGACATCCAAATTCCTAGCAGGACTTATGAGGAGCAGGTACTCAGTCCTAATATACACTGCCATTCTCCTGTACCTAGGGATAACATTACGTTTCAATATTATTGGCTTCCTAAAGCCAGTTATAAAGAGCTCAAATTAGTGCCTCATATTAGAAAGCAAAGTTTCTGAGCACAAAAGAATACCATATTATCTGGATGCAACTGTAAGGTCTTGAATAATTGCATGAAAACCACAAATATTGCAATACAGTAGACGGTATTAACAAAATCAAGGAGGTATTGGTCTCAGATTTCACTCACTGTATCCAGACTGCATAAGAATTAAAGGTAATAAAAAGGAGCCATCATACTTAAAAACTAAATTATCAAGAATGACAAAAAGAAAAAAAAAATATGTACCGAAATATGAATAAAGTGATTGATCAAACCCATAGACTATAGAAAAAAAGTCGGAGAAACTGGTCAACATAGAGGAGCCGATACACCATGCAAGGGTAGCCACTTCAACTGAAGGGTGGACAGTAAGGATGGCTTAAGAAGAAATAGAATCAAACAAGTAAAAGACAACCTCTCGATATACCACCAGGCATCCATGGTCCTTCTATTAAGCCTGCATGACACATCATTTAGTAAAAACAAGAGGAAGGAAGAAATATAGAATAATGAGCCCAAGTGTACCCTCAAGCAAGAGAACTCCAACCACAGGCAGTGGAAGACCATGGAACTGAGGGTATGGCACTACCCAAGACTAGAGAATAATGTTTCGATTTTGGAGTGTCCATCTGTTAAAAGAGCTGCTGAAGAATCTCTTCTACCCTTAACAAGAGGATTTTACCCACTGAACAATTACATTACAGTAATTAGCCCCTTGAGCGAAAGGTGTATGAGTACAGAGGAGAATAAGTAAAGAACAGGCCAGACTATTTTGTGTATGTGTAGGTAAAGAAAAATAAGCTGTTACGAGAGATATGGATCCAATGCATTACTGTCTGGAAAAATCCAAGGATTCATTAACTCTCTAGCGGTAGTATCTCAACTGGTGGCTGGTACCCTGGGACTATCATATCAGAGTCTGGCCTAAGAATGATGGTAGTATGATCTATTTTTTGAATAGCCGTGGTTCAGAAGAACCTGCAAATATGTTAAACTGTGTTTTCTGAAAACAATTAATTGGCAGTATTTCCTTTGCATAATCATATTTGAGTACTTAAAACCAATCTTCACCCTATGATGAGTGTTTCTTGTGTGTACTAAAACGATCATATTGGTTTTCCCTTACATATATTTCCAGGTATATCTATAGATTCCCCTCTGCATATATTACACGAGTCATCGGTTACAACACTTTCATAACTATTTCATAGTTATATTTTTCTTATTTGTAAATTAACGTTCATTATTTTTTTTTTATTTCAGAGATACTATTTTAGAATATGGAACTTAAACATATTGGGGTACAAAACTTCCAAATTTCTAACCACGTCATTAGTAAGATATCCACAGCCCAACCCAGGCTTTTAGTAATGTAATTTAGTGATAAAAAACAAATAATCGACTGCTATATTTTTCATTGGTTTATTCCTTGTGTTATGTTCTATTTCAACTCTCTCAAGTTATTTTTATATGCTAGTTAATTATTATTATTATTATTATTATTATTATTAATACTGTATATAATTGCAGTGTTACCAAACACTGGCTACTGCTTTAGTAAGACAAAATTCATATGGAGTTTTTCATGATCGTTTGTTGAATATAATTGAGCTTTCATTCACTTTATATCTTTTTACCCAGTATCTTCATGATTATATAAGATACCAAATGGTAAAATCTAGTTATTAACATTGCACAATTAATTTTTTTTGGGTTATGATACCCGGAGGCTCTTGATAGAATCACGTATCTTAAACGGACAAATAAGCAGGAAATTCTACCTAAAATGGATACAAAATTCAATAAGTTTTGCAAACAGTAGTTTTCTCTGTTTCAACAAAATCTTTGGTTAAAACATCTGAAGCAAAATTCAGTCTATGTTCTGATTTCTACTCTTTCTTATCCCTAGCAATAATATCTTGGCTAAGCGTGAAAGTATTACATTATAATTTCCCCTAGAGGTTACTCAAATAATCTGATATATATATGTATATATATATATATATATATATATATATATATATATATATAGATATATATAGATATATATATATATATATATATATATATATATATATATAGATAGATAGATATATATATATATATATATATATATATATATATACATATATATATATATATATATATATATATATATATATATATATATATCTATCTATCTATCTATATATATATATATATATATATATATATATATATATATATATATATATATATATATATATATATATATATATATATATAAATATATATATATATATATATATATATATATATATATATATATATATATATATATTTGTATATATATATACATATATATATATATATATATATATATATATATATATATATATATATATACCAGACTATAATTTCCGGTATGATCAGGTAAAATGGCTTCGCTTACACAATTGTTATACATAGTGAAAACTATTATTTATTAATTTTTCTTTTCTTACTAAAATGAGTACAAACAGATTATGGAGGTATGATTAGAATTTTCCTATAATTTTAACCACATGATGAAATAGTAGAATATAACAGGGAAGTATAAATTGCTTTCATAATCGTTGCTTTGCTGGGAAAAAAAAAAGATTAAACATTTTTTTTTCGCTTCTGACGATATATTCCTTGAAACGTCACTTGCTGATTAAATAGGGATTTATACCTAACTTTTAAGCTAACTAGAGATAAGGTATGTACATTTTGTTCAGTAGTCGATAGCTTCGCCGTTAAATAAATAAGTTGCACGATGTAACTAAATGTTATTTTATGAAGTTTGATAAGGGATCTACAAAAGATATATTATTTATGGATCTTCTTGCTGCAGCATAATGAAAATTACCTAATAGTTATGTCATACATTTTTTTTTTTAGAATTATTATCCCTCCAACGTTCCCATGTTCAAATAATTTTTCCTTTTTGTCGGAGTTATGAGTCTGTCCAGAATGTTACAATGTGCAACACGGTTGAATAATAGATTAAATTTTTAGGATGATGTGCATGAAGCCATTTTCCAAACAACAATGGAATGATTCTGGGAAGACTGAACTTCAATTCCACATTGCACGGGAGCAGATATTCTCATAACCAGGAAGTCAGGTGAAGTGAAAAAGAAAATAGATTCTAGAAGACCAAACAATTCCAGAAACCAAATGGCTAACGTTAGCCTATTCTTTTTCTCAAAAGGTTTGCTTTCGTACCCAGGATTTAAGGCCCGATGTCCATTTTAGCTTGACTACAGTACATTGTTTCCTTAAAAAACGGGGGGTTTCAAGTTTTCTCAGACCACATTTATGGGTTTTAATACATAAATGTATCTTCTACTGTGAGCTTACAGTATTGTCTATATTTGTGAATGCACTGTTAATACTAAATATCGGTCGAAAGTGCAGTTATTGAAAGAGAAGTAGCAAGGTTATTGATTTTTTAATTGAGCGTGTGGTCCATTCGTAATTGCCGTTTTGTAAAATAAATTCTACTTCCATTATTTTAGTTACTCTCCGATTTATTCAAGATTCATTTTGTATATAAACATAATATTCAAACTAATATCATATATCTTTTTATATATCTATCTTAGTATTGATCAGGCTTATTCAAAAGAAAATTTCAAGAGAAAATACCTTTATATATTTTTCATAACGAATAAAAACCGACATCGATCAGATATTGAGTGAATGAAAACCATAGAACTAATTACATCAACCAGCAAAGATTTACATTTGAAAATGTGGATAACCACACTGAGGGAAGATGAATTTAACCTTTAACAACCATTCGTAATTGACAAGTATGAAAAAACCCAAATGACATGCTTATACACCCAAAAATTACCCATCTAGAAACGTGAATCATCTTACCTACACATATGTAGATAAAGCACTTTTACAGACAAACATACACACACAAACACACACGCACACGCACACACACACGCACACGCACAGACGGACATATATATACACGCACTCACACACACGTACATACAAGTATATATATATATATATATATATATATATATATATATATATATATATATATATATATATATATATATATATATATATATATATATGTATATATGTCTATATGTACTGTATATATGTCTATATATATATATATATATATATATATATATATATATATATATATATATATATATAAATATGTCTATATGTATATATATATATATATATATATATATATATATATATATATATATATATATATATATATATATATATATATACATATATTAGATTAAAGTAAATTAATACTTGTCCAACCTTTTGATCTTGTTTGTTTTAAGTTTATTAATAAGCTAGCGTCGTTTTTCATATATTTAAGATTTTTCTTAGTTTGATGAACTCTGTAAGAGAGTCATATGACTTCGCAGTTTTGCTTTGTTTACCACCTTCTCTCCCGGTATTAGTAAATCACTGAATTGCCATATTGACGATCGTTGTTTTTCTCTCCTCTGAGCTGTGTTGTCTCGAGTGGAAGGCTTGATCAAATGGTGGTAATATGTGACAGAGATAGTTCGAGTTCCTCCTCACAGCCTGACGCTTTGCCACTTAATTTTTAGTCTCTTCTGGAATTTTGGGATCACGTCCTTTGCTGTCTTGTGTATGGTCGCTGGTGTTTGTCACCCGCAGCATTCATCAGCCCCGCCCCTTCCCTCGTTCGTCGAAAGAGTTTTGAACGAGTTGGCCCGTATGTAGTGAGAACGCTGGGGTTTGTGGTGTGCGAGATCCGTTGACGTCCCGGATTCTCGGAGGCTACCACCCTCAGTGTTCCCGTGGTATTTTGGATTGCCTGCTGACATTGCAGCTTGACCCAGTTGACCTGCTCATCAGCGTCAGTGAGTTCTTGGAACTCGTGGAGACAAGTAGGGCGGCTTTCTACACGTAAGAGATATTTTTGTAGCTATTTACAACGATCGTGCATCGCTGAGTACCTATAGATGTGCACGCCCCTGTTTGCAGTACGGTCTTCTGGACCTTGTATGGCCTGATGAGATAATCCACTAGGCTTCTTGTGATTATTCCTTAGCATGAATTTATAAGATTATTCTTTTGTAATCCATTGTTTATTAGGTTAAGTTTAACATTTATATTAGTTTGTCTGTGTTAGGTAGAAATAATATCAAGTTTCCCATTTATTTTATCTTTCTTCCTTCTACCTAACTTAGTTTATTAGGTTAGATTTTTCTGGCCAGTAATTTAAAAGGTAGCTGCCTGAAATATTACATTTAGAATTTCTTATTTTTTTATATTAGGGTTTAATTTAGTTGTAGGTGATCTTTTAAAGAGCGTATGGTTGGTTTTCCCTTGATTTATACATTAATTTATTTTGGTTATTATCGATACCAACCCTTACCTTTTTTTGTGTGTAAATAAATATTGTAACTTTTGTTGAGGCGTTTGTTCTTTTGTTCCTAAGTTGCTGTGTTACTACGGCCGTAAATAAGGTCGTAACAATCTGGCGACCTTGCCAGGATTTGCGCTCAGGTGTACACAGTAATTGGGATTTTGGAACGCTCCTCAGTGGTGGTTATAGTATTTATTTTTGGAAATACCTTTCCCTCCTACCCCTATGGATAATTTGGAAGACATTGAGTTTAGTCTTACAGAGTTCTTAGGGTCTGCCGATTGTATTAGTCATTTACCAATACTAGGTAAGGAATATTTAGTTAGTTGTGCTAGATGGTTGGGTATTCCATTCAAAATGACGGATACAAAGAGGAAGTTACTAATAATGGTAAAGAACAGTGTTTTGCAAGGTTTGGCTGAGGCTGAAGGGTTACTTGGTAAAAATATTAGTGATAGAGGTAGTGAATTAGGAAATCATGATAGGGTAGTTGCAAATGATAATGGCATTAGTGGTGGTGCAAGATTTTCATTATTCGATGATCCTCCTCAGACTGGAGTTATTCATGAAGGTCCGGCTAATTTGCTGCCAAGGGGAAATATAACCACAAACTCTTTTTTGTCTGAAGAGAATTTAGGGCCAGCAGTTTCTACAGTTCCTGTAAATTCTAATTCGAAGGAAATTCAAGAATAGGACTTAATTGTAAAAGGTTGAATTTGTTGAAATTGGAACATGCGGAGAATGAGAGGGTGAGGAACCATGAGATAGAGATGGCCAACCTTAATTTAGAAATGGCTAGGTTACAGAGGGCTCCTATTCAATTTAGTACTCCACGAGGTAGTCAGCCTGATAGGTTTAATATTGGGGCTGCATTAAAATTGGTCCCCATTTTTAATGAAAGAAATGTTCCTGAATTCTTCAAGGCCTTTGAGAGGGTGTCTAAGCGTTGTCTTGGCCACCAGGGATGTGGACAGTGCTGATTCGGTGTAAATTGGCAGGCAAGGCAATCCGGGTATATAATGTCTTAGAGGAAGGTATAACCAGGGAATATCACAAGGTAAAGGCACTAATTTTAAAATCCTATGATTTGGTCCCTGAGGCATACAGGTTAAAGTTTAGGAATTTTAATAAACATTCTTCCTTATTGTATGTAGAATTTGCCAGGTTCAAGGAGGAACAGTTTGGCGATTGGTTGAAAAGTCGTCAAGTTGTCACTTTTTCTTCCTTGAGAGAACTTATGCTTTTGGGGGTGTTCAAGAAATCTTGCTCCAAGAACTAAGAATTTATTTGGAAGAAGTAAAGGTCACTAATTTAGGTAAGGCAGCTCAAATGGCTGACGAATTTATCTTGACCCATAGAACAGGTTCAGGCAATTTCGCCAGCAAGGATATAGGTGATAATGTAGTAGTCAGGGAATTTTCATAAGGGAATAAGAGGTGATGATAATAAGCATAAGAATTCTGTGGTTCAGAATAATTTCCCTGCTAGCAAGAATGGAAAATTCACGATTAAACCCGGTACTCGTGTATTTTCCAATGGAGGTAGTTCTGGAACGAGAAATATTAATATGAAAAGTTGTTTCTGGTGTAAAAGAAACTGGTCATTTCCAAGCTCAGTGTCACGCCAGAACAAATTATCTTCTAAGAAATAATCCTGTGGCTTTAATGCCAAGTGCATCTGCTGACGTAAAATTACCCATAATTGGTAGTGATACTGGTGGTAATTGTACGTCCGGAGATGGAAATAATAATCCACAGGAATGGCTGAAAAATGATAAATACATATGGCCTGGTAAAGTAATATATAATTCTGTCATTATTGATGTTAAGTTTAAGAGATACAGGGTCTGCTCGGTCGTTAGTGCTGGATAGCAGTCTGAAGGGTTTGGTGAAGTATTCAGGGAACTTTATTCTTCTGGGAGGTTTACCGAACACAATAGTTTCGGCTCCTTTAGCAGAGGTAATGTTGTCATTCCCCGGGTACTATGGAAAGATCGAGTTGGCCGTTGTCGAGAGTCTTCCTATAGCTGGTATTGATGTCATATTAGGAAATGATATGATTAATAGTGATGGCCAGGAATTATTTCCAATATTGTCAATCAATAAGTGTCCAGTGGCGGTTACCACTAGAGCTACAGCAAGAGCTGCAGACTTATTAAGTAATAAGGAAGAGATAAATTTGAGTAGTTTAGAGGTAGACGTAGATGTAAGAAGACATGGGTCAGTAGTAAGTAGTGTAGTAAGTAGTGATAATGTAATTCCCGATTGGGATCGAGCAACTTTTATTGAAGGCCAGAAAAGAGAATTTAATTTTAGTTTGGGTGATACTTCTGACTTGACCAAGCCTCGATTCTGGGTAAAAAGGGGCCTATTATTTAGGGTGTGTCGTTCCCTGGTTGCTAACGATCCTCAAATGTCCCGTATTGAGCAAATAGTGGTGCCTTCTCAATTTCAGAGACAAATGTTGAATTTATCTCATGATGATTCATTCTCTAGTCGTTTTGGTGTCTGGAAGACGTTCTGTAGGTTGGCTAAATGTTTTTAGTGGCCAGGAATGAAATCGTCAGTAAAACAATATGTGAAGGAATGTCCAGTGTTCCAAGTGGTAGGTAAACCTAATCAGACAATTGTAAAAGCACCTTTATATCCCATACCAGCTATTGGCAAGCCATTTACTGAGCTAGTAGTTGATATAGTAGGCCCTCTGCCTAAAACTAAAAAAGGTTTTATCTATTTACTAACTGTGATGGATCGGGCATCGCGATTTCCCGAAGCCATTCCCATTAAAAAGTCACATCTAAGGCTCTATTTGACCAGTTGTTAATTTTCTTTTTGAGGTATGGAATCCTTCGTAAGATACAAACTGATTGTGGAACTAGTTTTACTAGTAAGGAATTTCGAAATTAGTGTGCAGATCTAGCCATTCTGCACTCTCCTAGTATTCCTTACCATCCGGAGAGTCAGGGAATGGTGGAAAGATTCCATCAAACTCTTAAATCAATTTCAAGGACATTTTGTTATGAGCATGGAGAGGAATGGGATAAGGGTCTTCCTTTTGCTCTCTTTGCTCTCAGAAGTCATCCAAATTCATCCACGGGCGTGGCTCCATTTGAATTAGTCTTTGTACATAAAATATGGGGCCCTTTAGAACGTTTATATGAAGTTTTGGAATCTGAACAAATGAAGGAAACGAACGTGGGTGAATTTGTTGATAACCTTATAGGAAAACTTTCTAGCACCTGGAATTTTGCTAAAGAAAATTTAGCTAGCTCTCAGGCTACTATGAAGAGTAATTATAACAAGAGAACTCAAGCAGGGTCGTTTGAGATTCTGCGGAATTACTTTTGGTGTTGGGTACTGATTCGGATAACTTCCTTGAACCAAGGTATAAGGGGCCTTGGAAGGTGGTGAGGAAATTATCCGATCTTAATTATGAAATAGAAGCTCCCGGAACCAAATGAAAGTGTCGAATTTTTCAAATTAACAGACTGAAACCTTGTCTCTAGTAGATCTGATCCTTTGGAAACCAGGTATGAATCAGTTTCTTTGGTGGGAGAGGTACTTCCTGATGTGTCTGAGGAAATAATTAATCAAGTACCTTCAGATGCTCTATCCAAGAATGTGCAATGTTTGGATGGGTTAGATGAGCATCTGAAGCATCTTGATCTAAATCAAAGAAGGGAAATAGAAGGTTTAATTCATTCTTTTTCAGATTTGGTTAGAGACTCCCGGATTCACTAGTTTAATTGAACATGATGTGGAAGTAGGAGAAGCTTCACCAATTAAACAAAGCCCTTATAGACTGTATCCCACTAAAATGGATATAGTCAATAAGGAAATAGAAAATATATTGAAGCATGATTTAATAAAACCTTCTGTTAGTCCTTGGAGCTCTCCTATAGTATTGGTGAAGGAATCCGATGGACAGTATCAGATGTGTGTGGACTATCGTAAAGTTAATACACACACTAAAAATAATTCCTTTCCTTTTCCTAGAATTGACGACTGCAATGACCGC
>NC_090728.1:125062016-125064516 GCF_036898095.1 Palaemon carinicauda | reverse complement strand
AAAAATGACTGGGAGTAACTGGCCTGATTGCAAGAAGTTGGCAGCCATGAGAGGTTCTTGGTGAGGTAGAGGAAAATGCACTCAGCAGGCTAGCAGAGTCTTCAGATGCTGGCAGTGAGGAGGAGAGGGGCACTGCCGAGTGGAGTGGCCCACCCAAGGATCCTCCGCTGTTACACGTATCAGGTCTATGGTCACCTATCTCGAGAGTGCTCAGCAAAAAACGGCGGGATTGGCGGGCTATGGCACACGGACACTTCCCCCTGCCCAACATCCGAGGAAAAGGAAACAGAGGAAAGGGGAGACGAGGGAGTTTGATCTCTCCCCTTGCATGACATCACAAGCAGTAGCCGAGGATGCAGTGGCGACGGACGGGGCAGAGCAGGCATTGGGACCTCCATCGGTACCCTCGACCTCAACCCGTTAGCACTAAGGAGCAGCAGCTTTGCAGTTGAGATCATTGGTCCGTGCCCCATATTTTTTAGTGGCCGGCTGGGAATGTTAGCAGTTACAATTAACCCGCCAGATAAATCCTTTCGAGTGGTGATCCACACAGGAGCAAGTGTTTCACTGATTGAAAAAAGATTCTCCTCAAACCCACTACAATCAGCAGCATCCATCGTCCTCGACACGCCAGGAGGAAATATACTATGCGTAAACCATACAATGATTGTCAGCTTAAGGTGGGATCTGTGAAGTTTACACATGATTTTTTTTGTAACTGCCAAATTTGGGAATTAATAGAATCGAGACTATTTTTGGAAATTATTTTATCTCTAATAATCAAATGCGCATTTTTGGGGGAAAAGATACAATAACAGTAAAAAAAAGGAGGGCGCTTTTTGCCGATAGAAAGTCATGAGGGAGTAAGTATGTGTGTGGGCTCGGAGACACATTTAGGTAAAGTAACAGCTGGCACTGAGAGAGGAGAAGTGTTTTCTCCCCAGACATTTACGAGCATATCAGTGACCCCATGTCCCCCTCTTCCAGAACGAACCGAGGTCGTTGGTAAACCACATGACAATTGGGCCCATATGATATTAAAGGGCTTGACGTAAAACAAAAAAGAACAGAGCTTATATGACGGTAGTTAATTTTTCAAATAAAAGTTGTGTTAGGAAGTGATTCTGTGTGTGAATTAGAGTTATGTGAAATTGCTAATAATGGGATGTTGGAAGCCACAACTCCAGCCCACACAGACGAACACACTCAAAATTACATTATGCAACCATGAAAAGTATGTCTGTAGGAATATCAACCTGTAGTTAGTGACATTGTCAATAACTATTCCGATGCAACTGCAATTGGAGATGAGCTACCCGGGAGGATTGATCTATTTCCTTTTAGCATTGAAAGTGGGCAGGTGGAGCCAATCAGGCCAAGGCCTTATAAGGTACCCATTCATTTCCAGGGAGAGATAGAAAGGAAAATTAATTAAATAAGGGAACAAGGGATAATCGAGGAGAGCGAATCCCCTCTGGGCTTCGCCAATTGTAGCTGTTAGGAAAAAGGATGGCTTAGTAAGATAGTGGGTTGATTATATGAAGTTGAATGCAGTCACTAAGGATAATGCATTTCCATGGCCCTCGATCGAAGAATTACTTGTGAAGGTACGGGATAGTAAATATTTAACAACTATTGTTTTAAAAACTGGATACTATTAAGTACCCATTCAGGAAGATATTATATATAAAACAGCATTTATAGCTAATGATCAACTATTTCAGTTTAATTTTCTTCCTTTCGGTGTCAAAAATGCTCCAAGTCATTTCACTAGAGTAATAATGGTGGTTATGTCTCCCTTAATTGGCCATAATGTTCTTGTTTATTTAGACAATATCTTAATTACAGGAAAATTGGCCGAAGAACATAATAATAATATTCGTAAAGTTTTAGAAGCATTTTGACGTGATGGTATGAAAATAAATTTGTCAAAGTGCAAATCTTTCTGTAAACAGGTCGAATTTTTAGGTCACATTATAACCCCAGAAGGTATGCAACCCTGCCCCAGTAAAGTATACGCTATTAGAGATTTACCAAGGCTACGTAACTCTAAGGAATTTGCTGGGTTCCTAGGGCTCGCTGGGCATTATTCATAAGAAGTTTTGGAGAGACAGCGAGACCCTTAGATGGTTTAAAGAAACAGAAAGTATTACATTGGGGAGTGGAGGAAAAAAAGGCCTTTAACCTTTTTACACTGCCTTAACAACATTGAATTACTCACACATCCTATATTTGATAGCCAGTTTTTAGTGACAACTGATCAAGTAGCATAGCTATTGGTGGCGCAGTTTCTCAACGAGATGATAAAGGAAGGGAACGATCCCTTAGTTTTGCTTCCCAGGCATTAAAAGGGGCTTAAAAGAATTGTAGTACATTCAATCGAGAGGCTTTAGCTATTCTTTGGGTTCTAGAGAGGCCTCAATTTTTTTTATTATTCGATTGAGTGACAAAGTGATCATCGCCCCTTATGTGATTTGTACTGAAAAAGTGATTTGATCTC
>NC_090728.1:125022016-125039516 GCF_036898095.1 Palaemon carinicauda | reverse complement strand
TGTCTTGGCCTCCCACTGGTTAGGGTCAAGTCACAGAATTGGTTGGTCAAACACAAAAAAAGTAATCCATGTAAATGACTATTTCCAAAGGAATATTGTTGAATCATTTTTAATCTCCTGTACTCAAGGAAGAAATTTGAATCTAAGCCCAGGTATGTTTTCCGTTAATCCAGTATTATCCTTTTATCTAAAATCTGAGTTCTCCGGAATTGTTAAGAAACAGAAAGCTGTTGGATCCCCTTCTCCAGTATAAATACGATGTCTTTGTATATGTATTCTCATTGCTGAGTTTGATAATGTCCTGAGTGGATGGAAGTACTAACTCCGATCAAGTCTTTTTCATTTTTCCTTTCGTGGCTATAATACATTTTATATTCATCAGGTGTCAGCTTTCGTGATTTCTACACACACACACACACATATATATATATATATATATATATATATATATATATATATATATATATATATATATATATATATGTATATATA
Source organism: Palaemon carinicauda (assembly GCF_036898095.1). Lineage (NCBI taxonomy): Eukaryota > Metazoa > Arthropoda > Malacostraca > Decapoda > Palaemonidae > Palaemon > Palaemon carinicauda. Next base: position 125,039,024 of record NC_090728.1, on the reverse strand, counting down.
TAGATATATATATATATATATATATATATATATACATATATATATATATATATATATATATATATATATATATATATATATATATATATATATATATATATATATATATATGTAAAAATAAACGTCTGTTTGTGAACGTGCGTGTATTTATTTTATTGCGTGTGATTTGTTCCACCCATGTATCACACGAGTGTGCATAGATACGACATTTCTTCTTTTTGTACATAGTAGCCTTTATATATATATATATATATATATATATATATATATATATATATATATATATATATATATATATATATATATATTTACATATATATATACATATATATATAAAAATATGTATATTTATATATATATATATATATATATATATATATATATATATATATATATATATATATATATATATATATATATATATAAATATATACATATATATATATATATATATATATATATATACATTTATATATATATATATATATATATATATATAAATATATACATATATATATATATATATATATATATATATATATATATATATATATATATATAAATATATGTATATATATATATATATATATATATATATATATATATATATATATATATATATATAAATATATATATATATATATATATATATATATATATATATATATATATATATATATATATATATATATATATATATATATATATATATATATATATATTTATATATATATATATATATATATGTATATATATATATATATATATATATATATTTATATATATATATATATATATATATATATATATATATATATATATATATATATATATATATATATATATATATATATATATATATATATATATATATATATATATATATGCATATGTATACATATAAATATTCGTCTGTTTGTGAACGTGCGTGTATTTATTTTATTGCGTGTGATTTGTTCCACCCATGTATCACACAAGTGTGCATAGAAACAACATTTCTACTTTTTGTACATAGCAGCCTTTACATTTTTGCTCTCCCCTTGCACTGACTGCAACTTTTTTAACCCTGGATAGGTACGCTCCTCGGACACCCCTTTAAGGGTATACTCGGACGAGAACGACCCTGACGCCAAAAAAAATTCTTGAAAAATCAGTTTTTGCAGTAACCTCTTTTTTTCTTTTGCCAAAAAAAACTTCAATGAATGCATAAAACAACTGTAAAGATAAATACTACTCATCTGCAGAAAAACTATTTATTATAAATATTTTAAAAAATTAAGTAGAAAAAAAAGACCTGACATAAAAATTCATAAAAAAAAAGTTTATACATATATACACAAATCCTTTTAGGAATTGATTCTTGAATGTTTAGGACACATCTTGATGTATTTTGGATAAAGTCAGACCCATGGAGGTGAAGATCTGAAATGAGAAAAAATGGGTAACTTTTTTTGGCCAAAAAAATTTGTCCAAATTTCATGAATTTTTTTGGGTACCCAACTGAAATAGGAAGTGGCTAATTTTTTTTAGGGAATAAACATATGTTATCCTAAAATAGAAATATGTAAAAAAATCTTCATTATTTTGTAAATTACATTTATATCAGGGGCCATATCTAAAGGTAATTTTTTGAGTACTTAGAAATTTCGTAAAAAAATACATATATTTAATATATAATATAATATTTATGCAGGTAAAAATATACCAAAATATCACAAATTCTATAGGGAACAAGAATATATATAGATAGGGCAACTTACGCTTCGGATATGTCCACAAAATGGCCGCCAACCACACTGACTCAGACTCCCTAATCTGCCACTTGAAATGTAGGAAGGGTATGTCAATTTCAAGGTGTTATTTACTAATATAATTATTATTGGATATGCATAAAAATTGTATGGTGGGTTGCTGGATAATTGTAGATTATTTTACGACTATAAAATTAAAATTCTGACCCAAAAAAATTTTTTTGAAGGGAAATAAATTCGAAAAAAAAACAAAAATGTGAAACAATATATTATTTTAGCTAAAAAAATTTGATGATACTCAATCAAAAAAGAAGTAAACAAAATTTTCCGACAAATAAACATCTAGAGGAATCATTACTCTGTGATAGTTCCTTAGTACGTAGTAATTTTGAAAGAAATGGGAGAAAACGAAAAAATGGCAATCACCGGAAAATCGAACACATACCTATATATACGCCATATCTGGCTAAAAAAAAGATAGGCATGGGTAGCCAGATCATCTAGAAACACTTTCCAACACTATAAAAATATAAGTTTTGCGACACTACTTGCCAATTCCTTACGGTAACATGACTAAGCAAAAAAATGCAAAACAAATAAAAAGGGGCACTCGCGGAAAAATGGCTAACATTCTAATATACGGCACTTCAGAAAAAAAAATTCAGCCACGTGCTAGGCAAACCATCAAGGCACATTTTCCGACAAATAAACATCTAAATGAATCATTACTCTGTGATAGTTCCTTAGTACGTAGTAATTTTGAAAGAAATGGGAAAAAATGAAAAAATGGCAATCACAGGAAAATCGAACACATACCTATATATACGCCATATCTGGCTAAAAAAAAAGATAGGCATGGGTAGCCAGATCATCTAGAAACACTTTCCAACACTATAAAATTATAAGTTTTGCGACACTAGTTGCCAATTCCTTACGGTAACATGACTAAGCAAAAAAATGCAAAACAAATAAAAAGGGGCACTCGCGGAAAAATGGCCATTCTAATATACGGCATTTCAGAAAAAAAAAAATTTCAGCCACGTGCTAGGCAAACCATCAAGGCACATTTTCCGACAAATAAACATATAAATGAATCATTACTCTGTGATAGTTCCTTAGTACGTAGTAATTTTGAAAGAAATGGGAAAAAAACGAAAAAATGGCAATCACAGGAAAATCGAACACATACTTATATATACGCCATATCTGGCTAAAAAAAAATAGGCATGGGTAGCCAGATCATCTAGAAACACTTTCCAACACTATAAAAATATAAGTTTTGCGACACTACTTGCCAATTCCTTACGGTAACATGACTAAGCAAAAAAATGCAAAACAAATAAAAAGGGGCATTCGCGGAAAAATGCCCAACATTCTAATATACGGCATCTCAGATAAAAAAAAAGACATGCACGTGTTAGCCCAACCATCAAGGCACACTTTCTAACACATAAACATGAAAAAAAAATCAATAATATACGGCAATTCCTTACTACGTAGTAAATTTTTACAAATATTGAAAAAAAAAAAACAGAAATTGGCAACCGCAGTTAAATACCCAATATACCAATAACTACGTCATATCTGACAAAAACAAAGTCACGCCTGGGTAGCCAGATCATCTAGACACACTTTCCAACACTAAAAAAGCAGAAGTTTTACGACACTATTTGGCAATATCTTACGGAAAAATGACTTGGCAAAAAAATGAAAAAAAAATGAAAAAGGGGCACTCGCGGTAAAATGCCCAACATTCTAATATACGGCATCTCAGATAAAAAAAAAGACATGCACGTGTTAGCCCAACCATCAAGGCACACTTTCTAATACATAAACATAAAAAAAAATGAATAATATACGGCAATTCCTTACTACGTAAAATTGTTTACAAATATTGAAAAAAAAAACAGAAATTGGCAACCGCAGTTAAATACCCAATATACCAATAACTACGTCGTATCTGACAAAAACAAAGTCACGCATGGGTAGCCAGATCATCTAGACACACTTTCCAACACTAAACAAGCAAAAGTTTTACGACACTATTTGGCAATATCTTACGGAAAAATGAATTGGCAAAAAAAGGAAAAAAAAATGAAAAAGAGGCACTCGCGGTAAAATGGTCCTCGTGGTGATGAACGACATTTTAACTAAAAAAAAAATCATGCACCTGGTAGCCAAACAATCCACCAAGACTTTCCACAACTGATAACCTATACAAGTTGCACCATTCTACGACAATTTCATAATACGTAATAACTTTGACAATTATGCAAATTACCTTAGAAGGGTAAACTCGGTCGCGCTCGACCCCGACGCGTCTCAGAAATCGGGGAAGGAGTACAGCTACAGCAATTCACATCTGGACACTACTAGAGCGTGTAGGGGAGACACCTCCTGCAGGTCGATCACCCACAAATTCAGTCACGGGGGTGAGTCACGTGAGAAAAACCTCTTTTTTTTTGACGCTCGGGGTCGCGTACGACCCACCGTACCTATCCAGGGTTAAACCTGTCTGCTTATTTCTTTGTTAAATGATAACAGAACTGGTTGCCAGTTTAATAAGAATAATTAGTTTGTATTTTGTGACCTTCTTACGGGAACCTATTTTTTATATTTACTAGATTTGTCATGTAACAAAGTTACTCACTTGCTTTCATTTCGCCTTTGAGTCACAACATACTCTGAGCTCGTCACATTGGTGACCATGGAGTTTGACTCCTTCCTCCCGCCTTCCCCTCCTCACTGTTACTATGGCGGACTCCCCAGAAATTGGCGCTGCCCCATTGTCGTTCACTTGCGGAGAGGCATTCTCTTGGTTTCAGCTCACAGAACTCCAGTTCCGCATCAAGGGCGTGACTCACTCATTCACCAAAGCAGATTATGTTCTCGCGGCGATACCCGAAGACACCTTCCCGGAAATCTCTGACTGGCTTTGTGAACTAGGAGACACCCCAATATCGTATGGCTCCCTCAAAACATACCTTTTGCAGCAGTACTTGGTGATGCCAGCTGCCCGTAGAGCAAAGCTTTTTCAGCTCTCTCAACAACCATTTGGGGGACCAAAGGGCTTCGCTTGTGCTCAGGGAAATGACCAGTATCGCTCGCCTGCAACCTGCAACACTGGGCTCTCCTCGTGAGGTGAACCTTACTTCGTGCCCTTTGAGGAGGCCGTTGACCTGAATCTGTACGCCCTGCCTTGCCACACGTCAATAGTTTACCCATAAAGGACAGCTACTTCATGACATTCAAGACCTCCATCAAGGCCCCCAATCATGACGAAGAGGACACCTATTCAACGTCAACCGAGCCTGACGTGAGTGTCGTAGGACACACACGGCTACCTCGTGACATGCCGGAACGACGACAAAGCCACCCATTACCCACCACTCAATCGCGCCTCAACCAACGAATTCTACAGCCACTTACTGCCACCCAACGGCCGCCCAACGGCTGGAGTTTTGCTACTACCACTCAAGAATCAGGGCTGCTACGAGGATATGTGTCAATGATTGTCAGTGGCCAAAAAAAAGTAGGCCATCGCTTGTGGTGGTAGCCTTCCATATACCTAGGGTTTTGTTTTACATGATGCAGGAACAATGCCAGTGACATGGCTATTGGTGCAATACTCGAACAGGTGGTCAATAGCTCACCCTGCCCATTGGCGTTTTTCAGCAGAAAACTGTCCAAGGCAGAATCGGGTTATTCTACCTTCGATCACGAATTGCTGTCAGTGCACTTGGCTATCCTTCACTTTTGCCATTTCTTAGCAGGTACGCCCTTCGTCATTCGCACAGACCAAACGTCTCTGGTGCAGGCCTTCACTGTAGAGTCTGACGTCCGGTCCTCCCGTCAACGCCGACATCTCTCCGCTGTGGCAGAATATATATATACATATATATATATATATATATATATATATATATATATATATATATATATATATATATATATATAATGATTGTGTATATATTTATACATAAATATATATATATATATATATATATATATATATATATATATATATATATATTTATATATATGTATATATATATATATATATATATATATATATATATATACATATGTGTGTATATGTGTATATATATATATATATATATATATATATATATATATATATATATATATATATATATATATATATATATATATATATATATATATATATATATACATATATATATATATATATATATATATATATATATATATATATATATATATATATATATATATATATATATATATATATATATATATCTATATATATATGTATATATGTATATATATATATATATATATATATATATATATATATATATATATATATATATATATATAAAATATATCCCCAATATTTTAATGTTCCCGCATGAAAATCATCTCTTTTCAATACTATTTGTTATCATGCGTGTTCATATGAATGATGCCAAATATCGTTTAAGTTATTATAGTTTATTCATGAATATCACTTCTATGGGTTAAATGGCCGCATTATGAATGTCCAAGGGTATATAAACTAGAACGAATATGTGATGCCATTAGATTTTTTTTTCTTTTCCCCTATGAGATGAATGTTCACCTTTAATCCCCGAACAACGAAGCCATTTAACAAGCGCTGATTGCATTGGATTTTGTACCTAATGGAACCAAAAGCGAGCACTTTTCCTGTCCACTGGCATGAAGTTTTAAAGTGATTGAAGTTTAGAATACTGGTTTGATCGATTATGGAGTTAGTTTTCAGTGAGTGATTTGCCCGTGGTTTTGCGTGACATTCTAGGTTCATTGACAAAATACTGATATTTTTCAACTAAACATTGAAATTATATGCCATCTCCCGTTCTTAATTTATTCACTTATTTCTAAAAGTTTTTTTTACAAGGATTTACCTTTTCTTTTAAGGATATTTCTATTAAAATTTAATGGCTCAAAGGATTCTCCATTAAATTAAGAGAAATTCTTTTCGTTTGCGATAAGTCATTATCTATTATCAAATTCATAAAAAAGGAAACATTTATAGTTCTGAGCCCTTTCACGAGCATATGATAACAACAAAATATAATAGAGAAATTTTTACAATGCTATTTCTATTTTAGTAAGTTATATGACTACTTTTTTATTATGAGCTGTACAGAAATTGTGAATGTTACCGCTGTACCTACACTATACCAATCTAAATAGATTATACGATATTCTTTGCAGACCTTTATTCTTGCGTATTTGAATTGAAAGTGAAATATCAAAACATTCAAATTACGTCACTATTTCGTTATAGGACTTAATTTTAGGTTGTTCTCCTGGTAGTAGTTACATCATATACTCATAAACGAAAAAAAAAATAATAATAATTCCTTAATAGTAACTCACATAAACATTATTTGAACCCTAAGAACTCATTTACTGAATTATCTCAATTTAAGTTCAGGTGATCATTCAAGGAAGGATTGGATCGGAAAGAGGATTTATTTATTTATTTATTTATTTATTTTTGGGCCAAGAATATCTAAATTGAAGTAATTATGCTAAATGACGTAAAAGTGACGAAAAAAGTGTGGGAATATATAAACAGGTGCATACTACCGATATATATATATATATATATATATATATATATATATATATATATATATATATATATATATATATATATATATATATCTTTTTTATACGAGCCTGAAAACTACACATTAATCAGTTAACTCAAGTTCATGGAATCCTATTTAGATTGGAAGACAGTCATGGCAATAAAAGTTAATGGAACAATCGGTAATGAAGGATAAATAGAGTATATCATATGTGAAAATAGATGAATAGAGTAATGGTTTTATTGCCTCCTCATAACAAGTATCAGGTTAAAATCTGATTCTATTTAAAAGAATGCAGCAAAGAAGGAGTACTTCAGCCAATTATTGGTGTTGTCGAGAAACATGACACAATTATCAATTATGTATTAAAGTTAATTACATAGGAATTGCTATTGAGCTAAACACTTTTCAAGAATATATATATATATATATATATATATATATATATATATATATATATATATATATATATATATATTTATATAGATAGGTATATATATATCTATATATATATATATATATATATATATATATATATATATATATATATATATATATATATATATATATATAGTAGGTAGTAGGTTGGCCAGGGCACCAGCCACCCGTTGAGATACTACCGCTAGAAAGTTAGGGGGTCCTTTGACTGGCCAGACAGTACCATATTGGATCCCTCTCTCTGGTTACGGTTCTTTCCCTTTGCCTACACAGACATCGAATAGTCTGGCCTATTCTTTACAGATTCTCCTCTGTCCTCATACACCTGACAACACTGAGATTACTAAACAATTCTTCTTAACCCCAGGGGTTAACTACGGCAATGTAATTGTTCAGTGGCTACTTTCCTCTTGGTAAGGGTAGAAGAGACTCTTTAGCTATGGTAAGCAGCTCTTCTAGGAGAAGGACACTCCAAAATCAAACCATTGTTCTCTAGTCTTGGGTAGTGCTATAGCCTCTGTACCATGGCCTTCCACTGTCTTGGGTTAGAGTTCTCTTGCTTGAGGGTACACTCAGGCACACTGTTGTATCTAGTTTCTCTTTCTCTTGTTTTGTTGAAGTTTTTATTGTTTATATAGGAAATATTTATTTAAATGTTGTTACTATTCTTAAACTATTTTATTTTTCCATGTTTCCTTTCCTCACTGAGCTATTTTCCCTGTTGGGGCCCCTGGGCTTATAGCATCCTGCTTTTCCAACTAGGGTTGTAGCTTAGCATTTAATAATAATAATAATAATAATAATAATAATATATATATATATATATATATATATATATATATATATATATATATATATATATATATAGATAGGTATATATATATATATATATATATATATATATATATATATATATATATATATAAATATATATATATATATATATATATATATATATATATATATATATATATATATATATATATATATATATTTTAATTTCATCAATTGTCCTGTGCCAAAAGTCATTAATTTCTCAAAATATCATAAGCTTATACATAATTCCCACAGGAATATATTGAAACTTAATAAGTGTGTAGGAGAAAAACTGAAACGAAGAATCATAGAGCAAGCAAGGGAAATAATGGTCTAGTTCGTTTTATAAACACACTGTATTTACTTTTGTAAGGAAACTCCATATGAAAGCAGTTTTAACGTGTTCTCTCTAATCGCAGAGTATTAGGATTCTTAATATACATTACCATTGGACTTTAAGAAAACTATTGAAAGACATCAATATTTGAACGTTACCATAGCTACCATTTAAACATAAATGACTGTGTCTGCGTGTGGCTAAAGAACTACAGTAGTTATCTGAACGACTAAAATTTGTAACAAATTTATGTAATCTCATTAAATTATTTCTCACAGTTGATAAATATAACGTATTTCTTAACAATTAGATCTAAAAAAAAAAAGAAAAAAGACCCTAGGTTTCATGGACGAGAAATATCACAGGTGAAATAAAAGGCATGGAAAGTCAAGCGTTTCTCAATCGGTGGTTATTTTCTCTTGCAGTTAATCCAGAGTCTTTATCTTCTTTGCCTGTTCGTTTTATTGACTTAAAATGGCCAGACTTTTGGCATGGTCTTTCCTGTTAGCGATGATTTGTGCGTAGACTTTACAAGGTTTAATTTTGATAATGCAATTTGGTTTTTACAAAGACTAACAAACTACGTTAAATTTATTAATCTCCGAAGTATATTTATTATTATTATTATTATTATTATTATTATTATTATTATTATTATTATTTTTGTTATTGTTGTTATCATATATATATATATATATATATATATATATATATATATATATATATATATATATACATATATATATATATATATATATATATATATATATATATATATATATATACTGTATATATATATATATACTGTATATATATATATATATATATATATATATATATATGTATATATATATATATAATTATATATATATAGATAGATAGATATATATATGTATATACATATACATACATATATATATATATATATATATATATATATATATATATGTATGTATATGTATATACATATATCTATCTATCTATATATGTATACATATATATATTCATATATTCATATATATATATATATATATATATATATATATATATATATATATATATATATATATATATATATGTATATATATATATATATATATATATATATATATATGTATATATATATATATATATATATATATATATATATATATATATATATATATATATATATATATATATATATATATATATATATTATAGATGATTTGTTTATGATACTAACTATTCTTGTATTAAATAAAAATAAATTATTCTGCTTACAGATCTGGTCTTTCAATTCTAAATACGATATCATTATAGGAAATAGTGTTATCACCTGGCCATTCAACTAAATGTGAATTTCATACAGTCTTTCATTTATAGGGTCATTTAGGATAGGTTACGGTGTAGCTTCCTACTTTATTTTACAATTCCAAATTAAAACCTAAGATTTAATAAAAAATCATGAGAGGAACTTGACAAAACCCAACCAGATGACGAGGGTCGTCTTTTATTTATTTATTTCAAGATATATTTAAGTCAAACCCCAGTGATCCTTGGTAAACATTTCATGAAGATAAAGGAGACCATTAATGTTTTGATATTGGGTTATTGTATTTAATTTTCAAGATCTAATAAAATAGCGTTTTTTTTTTTTCTTTTTTCGATAATCAATTAAAACCAATGTAATTGATTTACCCAGGACTAAAAATCTCCAATGGAAATGATATCTGAGTTGCAATTGATATCTAAATTGGATCTGCTATTTCTAAGACTTCGTTATGTTCCAATATTGATCGGGTTCTCATGAGAAGGAATAATTTGAAAATTCTGTTAACATCAGTAATCAATTGATCATATCCTCTTTCTAGTATTGAACTATCTGCTTCTATTTGGTTTTAGAATCCTTTAATAGCTCTCATTAAAAGGGATGTGTTGGCATTCCCAGTAGGAAGACCGTTGACTCAGTTGTTGAAACTTAACTATCATCTCTCTCTCTCTCTCTCTCTCTCTCTCTCTCTCTCTCTCTCTCTCTCTCTCATATCCAAGATTATTCTGTAACAAAAATAAATAACGTAACGCACCTAATTGATGACAGGATAATATGACAGCGAGGAGAGAGAGAGAGAGAGAGAGAGAGAGAGAGAGAGAGAGAGAGAGAGAGAGAGAGAGAGAGAGAGAGAGAGAGAGAGAGAGAGAGCTTTAAGCAGCTCTGAATGTGCTAACTGAAAGTCGTGGATCAGGGGAATCTTTTGGAGTTAAAGTTTGGTTGAAATTTTAAATCTTGTCAGACATTTCATAGAGATAACATAGATGAGGACAGTTGAATAAGTGTCAAATCTTTTATGGAAAAGTAAATTTAGTATAAGGGTTTAGAATGTTTAAAGATGTTTAAAAATACGTTTAACTATAATACTGGATTCTCGGGGGTAAGAGTGAAGGATGTTAACCACCATAATATTGATGAAAAGAGACACATTTAATTTCTCTAAACAAATTTCAAGTATTCAAAAAGGGGAAAAAATAAGAATGATTCGATTTTGATTTTATTTTCAGAACAAGTTATAAACTAACTGCACGTTACGTAGATTGCTGAATATTTTAACTGGAGATGTAAGAGGAAGAAGGAGGTACATTAGAAAAACCTATTGTTGAAATGGAAGAAATATTATGTTGAGAGAACATAATTCTGAGTTTATTTAGACATGATTAATTCTTGATCATAAGTAAGCTTAAAAGAAGGTTCGTAGTCGATTGCTTCATGTAAGTCAGGCCTTACATCATCATTATCCCTTTTATGTCAGATTTTTTCTTTTACCGATTAATTTGAAATAAGTGTCCTTAACTAGCCTCTGTTAAGTAACCCTGACATTATGATATTATGTTTCTTTACATCAATCGCAGCTAGTTAGGTTTTGTTAATAAATTTTATTCTGCACCACCAAAGCAGGATATTTCTTTGTAAAATTGGCCCTCTGTTCATCGCGTAGCCTTTACTGACAGGCATGAATTGGGTGAAATTACCGAATGCAGATTCTCAGCTAAGTGCAACAAAATATTTTATTGTTTATAAAGATAATTAAACCATTGGAGAATAGATACGCCCAACAAAAAGAAATATATATATATATGTATATATAAATATATATATATATATATATATATATATATATATATATATATATATATATATATATATATATATATATATTTAATAAAGAAACTCAACACGATAAAGTTGAATAATATTAAGATCACTTGATCAGAGGAACATATGGAAAATAAAACAATACTGGTAGACAGAAAAATATACAATTGAGAACAGGAAGGAATGTTGAATGAATTCCAGTGTCAACATTATTCAATATGGTTTTCCATTCATATTATTTACTATTGAAATACCACTAATGATTAAGAAAAAATCCTTACAAAATTTACCGAGGGTATACTGCAACAAAGCAAATCAGATATTAGATGAAAATTATATATTTCATATATATTAAAAGTATTCTCTGAATTAATTTGATTACGGGGAAAAACTAAAAAAGGTATTCCTTACCATAAAAGAGGTTAAGGTTATTAAGAAAAATCATTTGAAAAATTATGATTTACTCATGCTAATTAGAAATAAACTGAAAAAATTATAAACAATAATAATAAAAATTGCTAGGACATGTCAATGAACGACAGTCATCCAAATGGTACTCGTCTTAGCGCATTATACAAGTTATTGTAATCTCTATCACCCATCAAACAAAAAACACCGCTACATCGAATACGCTTTAAAGCACAAGACCCCGTTAAAACTCTTTTAAAGCCAATTAAAGCGAAACTTAACTACTCCCTAATTCATCCCACATACAGGTTGATAAAGGTCAAAGTAATTGCATTCTGAATACACATTCTTCTAAACATCATCAAGAAAACAACTTTGGCTGTCATTTAAACTTTATTTTTATTTAAAAGGGCTGGATATATACACCATATACACACAGGAACGCATATACACACTCACACACATACACACACAAATATGTATATATATATATATATATATATATATATATATATATATATATATATATATATATATATATATATATATATATATATATTATATATATATATACTTCATCCTTCGATTTTACTTGTCCGGGTTTACGGCACAGTTTTGCAACAAAACTCACCACCACCGTTTCGCCATTTATTTCAATCACTACAACACTTGCACTTGCAATTTTCAACTGGTGGCCAATAGCCGTTTTCCCGAGAAAATCATTCATTTTCCCGCCCTTCTCTTATAACATTAAGTATAAGGTATTCACATCTACACATTCTCTAACACTGCCTATCCTCGAGGCTGAACTTTAATCCCGCAGCCACATACCATTCGGGAACCGCCCCGGCCCCAGCAACCAGGAATCATATAAATACATGAATAATACCGCATCTGCCTGACGGATCTCAGTTGACCTATTCAACGGCTGTTTTTAGGCTCACTCCGTAATGGTATACATATTTCAACACTCGGCAAAATTTCCACAACATCTTACGTATACATTAAGCCACAACATAAGAACACATTGTTATCATCAAGTTTATTTAAAAACACGTCAAAAGAAAAAAATGAGGTCTGTTCAAACAACAACAACAGCAAAGGAAAACAAAAAATTCTACTCATCACCTCGAGGGATGTCAAGTATGCAGGGGTAAGAGGAACACTTTTGAAAACTACCTATTCAGACACCACATGCATGTGTGCCTGATGATGTTCAGACACTGTGCCATTAACAATGCTTTGTATCACACCTGTGTTAGACTTAACCATCTTTACTCGGTACGGACCCAAATACGCTGGCTCTAGTTTGCGTTTCCTCGGTTGTAATCGTTTCAAATACACACGATCGCCCGCAAATACTTTTTACCGGTTGGGTTTTGAACTGACCAGCAGAGGTGTGATTTTCATTAACTCTTTTCAAAAACCTTTCAGTGGTGTTCATTACTCTCCTCATTGGATTTAATGAATATATATGGTATTGCTCAGTTGAATAATTTGGCAATTGTTGCGAAATAATGAGATCCGCCTATGGTAACACATGATCCTGTCTATACACTAAAAAGAAAGGCGTGTCCCTGAGTGAAGCATTACATGCAATGTTCAATGCTATCTCAGCTGTAGGAAGCATGGAGTGCCAATAAAGGGGGTCATCAGCCATTAAATAACGTAAAATTTGCACTACTTACCTATTATGCGATTCTACTAAGCCATTTGCTAAAGGCCTATATGCCGTCAGTAAATAGTGTTCAATTTTCATTAAGCCCGTGACCGATTTCACCACCTTATTTATAAACTCAACCCCTTTGTCACTTATCAAAATTTTCGGGCAACCAAACCTAGTAATGAAAGAGCACAGCTCCTGGGCTAATGAATTTACCGATTTATACAACATTGCGTAAGAATGAGTGTACCGAGTAAACCCATCCACAAATACATATATATATATATATATATACTTATGTTGCGTAATACCATTAGGAAATGGTCCAACTACATCCATGTGCTCTCTATAAAATTTACTAGGAATCATAGGCCACTTTCTGGCTTCGGGTAGAGTGTTTTTTGTTCTTTGAAACCATCACAAGCATGAAAACCTTTTATGTAATTCTCTATAGATTTTTTCATTCCTAACCAGAAGAAAGATTCACATGCTCTCCTTAATGTTATATCAATCCCTAAATGCCCTGCATACGGACTTGCATATACAATGTGCATGGTTCGTTTAATTAAAGAGGGAGAAAGAATTACCCGTGCACAAAATTCCCCTCCCCTCTTCTCGTAAGCACAATATAAGATATCATTTTCAATAGAAATTTTATCACGAGGCACATAACTCTCCGATTCCCCTTTAATCACTGCTCTCACTCTTTCCATACATTCCTCTTTTTTTCTATCCCTCTCGGACTACTTTTATGTCCAAACCTCCCAAGTCAATCGAACCTGCATCATCAGGTCAATCAATCTCTCTCTCTCTCTCTCTCTCTCTCTCTCTCTCTCTCTCTCTCTCTCTCTCTCTCTCTCTCTCTCTCGTCTTCTGCATGTGCATCGGTAGATATCTTATCTCGTTCTCTTTTCTCTCTATTTTGATAGGGGTGATTCAATATTTTGGTCACGTTCTTCGTTCCTCTTTTGTGCCCTTGTTGTTACTCCTATTACTGCACATCTAGAGAGAGCATCAGCTACCTTGTTAGCTTTACCTTCAATGTGCTGAAAATCCTTTATATTAAACTCTAACAATCTGTCAATCTATCTCGCTTGACAGAAAGGTCGAATGATTTTTATAATACAAATCACGTAAGGGGCGATAATAACTGAGCAACTCAATCAACTGACCTAATAAAAAGAACCGATGCCTCTCTAGAACCCCCAAAATAGCCAAAGCCCCTCTATCGAAAGTGCTATAATTCTTCTCTGTCCCTTTTAACGCCCAGGAAGCAAAATAAATGGGTCACTCTCTGCCTTTATCATCTCGTTGAAAAACTACGCCACCAATAGCTACGCTACTCGCATCTGTTGTCACTATAAATGGGCGATCAAATCTAGGATATGGAAGTAATTCATTGCTAGTTATGGCAGCTTTCAATTGGTTAAAACCCTTTCTTTTTCCCCTCCCCAATTTATTACTTTTTGTTTCTTTAAGGCTTCTAAGGATCATCTCGCTATCTCTCCAAAACCTCTTATGAATTTACGGTAATACTCACCAAGTCCTAGGAACCAAGCTACTTCCTTAGAGTTACGTGGCCTGGAGAATTCTCTTGTAGCCGTTACTTTACTGGGGCATGGTTGGATACCTTCTGTGGTTATTATATGACCTAAAAACTCGACCTGTTTACAGAAAAGTTTGCACTTTGACAAATTTATTTTCATACCATTACGTCGCAATGCTTCTAAAACTTTACAACTATTATTATTACGTTCTTCGGCCGTTTTCCCTGTAATTATGATATCATCTGAATAAACAAGAACATTATGGCCAATCAAGGGCGACAAAACCACCATCATTACTCTAGAAACATGACTTGGACCATTTTGAACACCCTAAAGAAGAAAATTAAACTGAAATAATTGATTGGTAGTTATAAATGCCCTTTTATATTTACTGTCTTCCTGAATAGGTATTTGATAGTATCCAGATTTTAAATCAACCGTTGTAAAATATTTGCTCTCTCGTACTTTCAATAGTAATTCTTCGATTGAGGGCAATGGAAATGCATTATCCTTAGTGACTGCATTCAACTTCCTTTAATTAACACACAATCTTACCGAGCCTTCCTTTTTCCTAATACTACAATTGGAGAAGCCCCGTGGGATTTGTTCTCAATTATTCCATGTTCCCCTAATTTAATAATTTCCCTTTCTTTCTCTTCCTGGAAATGAATGGGTACTTTATAAGACCTTGACCTGGTCGGCTTTGCCTGCCCAGTTTCAATGCTAAAGGAAAATCGATCAATCCTCCCGGGTGGCACATCTCCAATTGCAATTAAATCGTAATAATTATTGACAATGTCACTAACTACACGCTGATACTCTGACGGACATAATTTCGCTCTTGCATAATCAAATTCTGAGTGCGTTTGTCTGTGCGGGCTGGAGTTGTGGCTCCCAACATCCCATTATAAGCAATTTCACATAACTCTAATTCACGCACAAAATCACTTCCTAAAACAGCTCTTTTATTTAACAAATTAACTATCGTTATATCAGCTCTGTCCTCTTTTATTTCTGTCAAGCCCACTAATATCACATGGGCCCAATTGTCATGGAGTTTAACAACTACCTTGGTTCCTTCTGCAAGAGGGCGACACGGGGTCAAAGATATGCTCGTAAGGGTCTGGGGAGACAACACTTCTCCTCTCTCAGGTACAGCTGTTACACCACTTGAATGTCTTTCTGAGCTAACACACACACCTAATGTCTCATGACTTTCTATCCGCAAACTGTACCCTCCTGCTGTTACTGTTATTGTATCTTTTCCCACAAAAAATGAAAATTTGATTATTAGAGATAAAATTAATTCTTA
>NC_090728.1:125007432-125014016 GCF_036898095.1 Palaemon carinicauda | reverse complement strand
CCACCCATATATCACATGAGAGTGCAATGAAACGACATTTCTACTTTTTGTATATAGTAGCGTTACATTTTCGCTCTCCCCTTGCACTGACTGCAAGTTTTTTTAAACCTGTCTGCTTATTTCTTTATTAACTGATAACAGAACTGGTGCCAGTTTAACATGAATAATAAGCCTGTATTTTGTGATCGTATTGTATAATTACTAGATTTGTCATGTAACAAAGTTACTCACTTGCTTTCATTTCGCCTATGAGTCACCACATACTCTGAGCTCCTCACATTGGTGACCAATGGAGTTCAACTCCCTCTCCCACCATCCCCTCCTCACTGTTACTATGACGGTCTCCCAGAAGTTTGCGCTGCCCCATTGAAACTTTTGTCGTTCACTTGCGGAGAGTCATTCTCTTGGTTTCAGCTCACAGAAGTCCAGTTCCGCATCAAGGGCGTGACTCACTCATTCACCGAAGCAGATTATGTTCTCGCGGCGATACCTGAAGACACCTTCCCTGAAATGTCTGACTGACTTTGTGAACTAGGATACACCCCAATATAGTATGGCTCTTTCAAAACATACCTTTTACAGCAGTACTTGGTGATGCCAGCTGCCCGTAGAGCAAAGCTTTTTCATTTCTCTCAACAACAATTTGGGGGACCAAAGGGCATCGCTTGGGCTCAGGGAAATGACCGGTATCGCTCACCTGCAACCTGCAACAGTGGGCTCTCCTCGTGAGGTGAACCTTATTTCGTGCCCTTTGAGTACGCCGTTTACCTGAACCTCTACGCCCTGCCTTGCCACAAGGTCGATAGTTTACCCATAAAAAACTTGATGACCAAAGCTGACGCCATTATTGACAGCTACTTCACAACATTCCATCAAGCCCCCCAATCATAACAAAGAGGACACCTCTTCAACATCAACCGATGCTGACTTGAGTGTCGTAGGACACACACGGCTACCTCATGACATGCCGGAACGACGACAAAGCCACCCATTACCCACCACTCAATCGCGCCTCAACCAACGAATTCTAGAGCCACTTACTGCCACCCAACGGCCTCCCAACGGCTGGAGTTTTGCTACTACCCCTCAAGAATCAGGGCTGCCACGAGGATATGTGTCAATGATTGTCAGTGGCCAAAAAAAAGTAGGCCATCGCTTGTGGTGGTAGCCTTCCATATATCTAGGGTTTTCGTTTTACATGATGCAAGAATAATGCCAGCAACATGGCTATTGGGTGCAATACTCGAACAAGTGGTCAATGGCTCACCCAGCCCATTTGCGTTTTTCAGCAGAAAACTGTCCAATGCAGAACTGGGTTATTCTACCTTCGATCACAAATTGCTGTCAGTGCACTTGCCTATCCGTCACTTTTGCCATTTCTTAGCAGGTACGCCCTTCGTGATACGCACAGACCAAATGTCTCTGGCGCTGGCCTTCACTCTAGAGTGTGACGTCCGGTCCTCCCATCAACGCCGACATCTCTCCGCTGTGGCAGAATATATATATATATATATATATATATATATTTATATATATATATATATAATATATATATTATATATATAATATATATATATATATATACATATATATACACACACACATATAATATATTATATATATATATATATATATATATATATATATATATATATATATATATATATATATATGTGTATGTGTGTGTATATATATATATATATATATATAATATATATATATATATATATATATATATATATTATATATATATATATATATATATATTTATATATATATATATATATATATATATATATATATATATATATATATATATATATATATATATATATATATATATATATATATATATATATATATATATATATATATATTTCAAATACGCCATAGGTATTAATACATTAAAGTCCGGATTCTCTTAACGACCTCGGGATCAGAGCCCCAGGCGGAATCGCCCAAGGACTATAATATCGGACCGGTGAGGATTTGAATCCTCGTCCAGGATATATGTATGCCAGTGACCATACCACTCGTGGCTGAGTGGTATGGTCACTGGCATACAGATATCCTGGATGAGGGTTCAAATCCCCGCCGGTCCGATATTATAGTCCTTGGGCGATTCCGCCTGGGGCTCAGATCCCGAGGTCATTAAGAGAATCCGGACTTTAATGTAATGATATATATGGCTTATTTGAAATATGAAAGAAACACGTTTAAATGTGCAAAAATTTATCATATATATATATATATATATATATATATATATATATATATATATATATATATATATATATATATATATGAAAATATATCCCCAATATTTTAATGTTCCCTCGTGAAATTTATCTCTTTTCAATGGTATTTGTTATCACGCGTGTTCATATGAATGATGCCAAATATCGTTTAAGTTATTATAGTTTATTAATGAATATCACTCCTATGGGTTAAATGCCGGGCATTATGAATGTCCAAGGGTATATAAACCAGAAGGAATATGTGCTGCCATTGGATTTTTTTTCTTTTCTCCCATGAGATGAATGCTCGCCTTTAATCCCCGAACAGCGAAGTCATTTAACAAGCGCTGATTGCATTGGATTTTGTACCTAATGGAACCAAAAGCGAGCACTTTTCCTGTCCACTGGCATGAAGTTTTAAAGTGATTGAAGTTTAGAATACTGGTTTGATCGATTATGGAGTTAGTTTTCAGTGAGTGATTTGCCCGTGGTTTTGCGTGACATTTCTAGGTTCATTGACAAAATACTAATATATTTCAACTAAACATTGAAATTATTTGCCATCTCCCGTTCTTAATTTATTCACTTATTTCTAAAAGGTTTTTACAAGGATTTACCTTTTCTTTTAAGGACTCAAAGGATTCTCCATTGAACTAAGAGAAATTCTTTTCGTTTGCGATAAGTCATTATCTATTATTAGATTCATAAAAAAGGAAACATTTATAGTTTTGAGCCCTTTCACGAGCGTATGATAACAACAGAATATAGTAAATATATTTTTACAGTGCTATAACTTCGTAACAATACTATTTCTAATTTAGTAAGTTATATGACTACTTTTTGTTATGAGCTGTACAGAAATTGTGGATGTTACCGCTGTACCTACACTATACCAATCTGAATAAACTATGCGATATTCTTCGCAGACCTTTATTCTTGCGTATTTGAATTGGAAGTGAAATATCAAAACATTCAAATTACGTCACTATTTCGTTATAGGACTTAATTTTAGGTTGTTCTCCTAGTAGTAGTTACATCATATACTCATAAATGAAATATATATATATATATATATATATATATATATATATATATATATATATATATATATATATATATATATATATATATATATATATATATATATATATATATATATATATATATATATATATATATATATATATATATATATAATAATTCCTTAATAGTGACCCACAGAAACATTATTTGAAAGCTAAGAACTTATTTACTGAATTATCTCAATTTAAGTTCAGGTGATCATTCAAGGAAGGATTGGATAGGAAAGAGGATTTATCTATTTATTTATTTGTTTTGGGGCCAAGATTATCGAAATTGAAGTAAGTAATTATGCTAAACGACGTAAAAGTGACGAAAAAAGTGGAAATATATTGACAGGTGCATACTGCCGATATATATATATATATATATATATATATATATATATATATATATATATATATATATATATATATATATATATATATATATATATATATATATATATATATATATATATATATATATATATATATATATATATATATATATATATATATCTTTTTTATACGAGCCTGAAAACTGAAAAATAATCAGTTAACTGAAGTTCATGGAATCCTGTTTAGATTGGAAAACAGTCAAGACAATAAAAGTTAATGGAACAATCGGTAATAAAGGATAAACAAAGTATATCATATGTGAAAATAGAAGAATATAGTAATGGTTTTTATTGCCTCTTCATAACAAGTATCAGGTTAAAATCTGACTCTATTTAAAAGAATGCAGCAAAGAAGGAGTACTTCAGCCAATTATTGGTGATATCGAGAAACATGACACAATTATCAATTATGTATTAAAGTCAATTACATAGGAATTGCTATTGAGCTTAACACTCTCCAAGAAATATATATATATATATATATATATATATATATATATATATATATATATATATATATATATATATATATATATATATATATATATATATATATATATATATATATATATATATATATATATATATATATATATGTGTGTGTGTGTGTGTGTGTGTGTGTGTGTGTGTATTTCTTCAGTTGTCCTGTGCCCAAAGTCATCAATTTCTCAAAATATTATATGCTCATGCATAATTCCTACAGAGATATACAGAAACTTAATAAGTGCGTAGGAGAAAAACTGAAACGAAGAATCATAGAGCAAGCAAGGGGAATAACGGTCTAGTTCGTTTTATAAACACACTGTATTTACTTTTGTAAGGAAACTTCATATGAAAGCAGTTTTAACGTGTTCTCTGTAATCGCACAGTATTAGGATTCTTAATATACATTACCATTGGAATTTAAGAAATCTATTGAAAGACATCAATATATGAACGTTACTGTGAAGAATTTTCTTCACTCTTCTTCTTTTAATCGTATTTTTAGCTCTCTTCTACTAATACTATAGCTACCCCATAAACATTCTCTCCTACATCTAGTTTTCTTTAACGAAACATAGGGAGGACTAACCTAAACTTGTTGACAGTGGCGCACGCCATGCTCGTGACGTCACAGCGTAGATACGCACAACAGATGGCCTTAGTTGTAACCCCGGCGTATGTTGGTTCTTTTCTTAAACTACGTGGGTTGAGATTAAATTCCTAAACTGCACATTTTAAATAAATTCCAATACTGCTGAATTAATGCATCTTATATTTCTCAATACCAATTAAGGTTTGTTAATTTTAAGATGTATGCCCATTGCACCAGTCCATTGCTAATTAATCATTTTGAATATTAATTTTTAGCAAGCCAGAATAGGTAGGATTATTGTATATATAAACTCCCTTAGAGCAGCAAGATTTCTCTAAGTATTTAGTACAAAATCCTGCCTCCTCTGCACTCCTTTCAACAATATATTGCCCTGTCCTTAAGTCCCGATATGGCAACCCCAATGGATTACCGTGCGCATCATGACCGTCACTTGTTTGGCAAGGTGAAGCCAGGTGATCTCCTCGACCTCAGTGTCGGGCTGTCGGCCCATTCAACGAGAAGCTGCCCTGGGCTGCTGACCTGCCTGGTCATTGAACCCGTGCACATCTGGCTCACCCCCCCCCCCCGCACTCTCTCTCCCAAAACTCGACTCACAAAAGGTTGCTGCCGGTCGGAGAGATTGAGAAGAAAAGGACCCTGGGATACCATAGTTGTAGCCAACGAGAATTCTTGGGGTGAGCCAGGCAAGAGGGCAACGTGCCCATTAGTGCAACAACCAGGTCAACAGCTATCACGGGCATAGGACTAATCTTAAAGGAGTGCAGGTACTACATCAATGGCCATTTAGTTTTCCCCCATTTTTTATTAGCTTAGACTAATTTTAACTTTATAGGGAACCTGGCTAATTACAATATTCGGACTGTGTGCGGTGGGATTGTGTGTAAATATTTTTCCATTATTATTTCTTGTTTGGAGACTAGCATAGTCTCTGGGTCACGTGGGCCACGTGCCAGACCCCATTTTGATTGTTGCAGACCGCGTGTCTAAACCATCATCTTTATAATTTTTAATTGCTTTTAATTTGCATTCTCTTTATCATTCCATTTTTGTCTTTGTTCAGATGCCCGTTTCTTTTATGTAAATTTGTGAATAAATCAATATTAGGTTAATTAAACCTCCTTAGTATTTTTGCTCCCTCATTTATTTTAATGTGTGAAATGAATAGTTGATCACGGGACAAAATACCCAATATTTAAAGAGTAAGTCTATAGGTGGTAACAGCGAGGAACTTTGCATTAATATATTTGCTTCGAAGGTAAAGATCCTTATCTTTAAACTTTTAAACTACTTTACATCACTGCTCCCATTTTGGATTTTGTCTACCTTACATTAACGTAAAATAACTGTCCAGTATTTCATTGGGGTAGCTGGGACGGAGCCGGAACAGAGCCTGAGAATGAGATGACTATAGACCTGACAAAGCTAGAGTAGGCCATAAATTATTGTTAATCCTACGTGTGGAGTGCTTCGGCCTCTGGACAGTAAAATTTCCCCCTTTTGTATTTAAAGAGTGTTGGTTTGTGAATTGTGACAGTAAAGTATTAGCAGGGTGTTTGTGCCCCGAGAGTAAGTGCTCATATCCTCCCCTGTTGAACTTTATGTAACTGTTATAAGGAGACTTTCCCGGACTAAGTTCCCACTCAGAACACAACCATTAAAAAATTCTCCACAGTTACCTTAGCTACCATTTGAACATAATTGACTGTACCATACGTGGGCTAAAGAACTACAGCAGTTATCTGAACGATTAAATTTGTAACAAAATTATGTAATTTCATTAAATTATTTCTCA
>NC_090728.1:124997432-125002432 GCF_036898095.1 Palaemon carinicauda | reverse complement strand
TCGTTAAGTCTCGTTGGAAACAGATCCACTTCAAGGTCAGGGACTTGATCCTGCATGAAAGAGAAGGATTTTCCGTCTAGAGGTCATTCCGTCTCTAGAGGATTTGTCTGAGATAGGAAGTCCCCCATCATATTCTGTACTGCGTGAAGATGGGATGCTGACAGATGCCACCTTTTCCTCTGAGCCAACGTAAATAGGGGTAACATTACATGATTCATTTGGGGAGACTTTGACCATCGCCTGTTGATGTCATGGACCATTACTTTGCTGTCGAGGACTAAACGAATGATAATATCTATGTGGAGTTGTTGAAATTACTGGGACTAACTGCCTTGCACTTTCTTGAGAGGGGTATGAACCCCCAACCGTCCAATGAAGCATCCGTATGAAGAATCACTACCAGAGAAGGAGAGCGCAATGGTATAGACTGTGAAAGACCTTTGGTAGTAGATCATGGTCGAAGTGGCCTTCGGAGTAACACCGGAATCACCTTCTGATGGTTGCAGAAAGCTTTGGAGCCTCTCCGTCTCAAAACTCTGCTTGCATCCTTGAGCCGTGCTTTGAGGACAAGGTTTGTTACTGAGGTGTAGTGCAAAGAGCCTAGAACCCTTTCCTGGTGTCGCCTGGTGGTCGTTCCCGACTTGATCAGAGATTGAACTGACTTCGCTATTTCTTTCCTATTGGAAGGAGGTATGGACAGAGAATGGGAATGTAGGTTCATATGAATCCCCAGCTACTGGAAAACCTAAGCTGGAGCCAGTTTCGACTTCTTGAAGCTGATCTGAAATCCTAGGGACTGCAGAAACTTGAAAACTTGAGAAGTTGCTTCCGTGCACTCCCATGCTGATGGAGCTCACATTAGCAAGTCGTCCATGTACGGCGCTACTTGGGGGCTTTTTTCCCGAAGTTGTTGAACGACTGCATCAATGACCTTTGTGAAAATTGTTGGAGCTATGATGTGCCCAAACGGCATAGTTCTGAATACAGAAGCCTTGTCCTCCAGTCTGAAACCAAGGTAGGGGGGGAAACATTGACCTATTGGAAGAGGCCAATAAGTGTCGGTAAGACCTATAGAGACGGTGTAAGCCTCCCAGGGTAGTAAGGTCCGTATCTGCAAAATAGTCAGCATTCGGGACTTTTCGCACTGAACTAAGAGGTTTAGAAGAGACAAGTCGAGACTAGTTCGAGGTATGATCTAATCTTTCTTTGGCATTCAAAACAGACGACCTTGAAATCTCATAGATCTCGTGTAATGGATAAATCTTTTCTCAAACAGGCCTTGCACGTATTGAGCTTTGGAAGCTGTTTCTTCCACTTTCAACCAAAGCCGTTGGAAATGACGCTCTGTGCCCAAGGACTGAACGACCACCGGTCCTTGAACAAGTTCAATCGTCCCCCTACCAGAATATCCTCATTGTTTGAGCTGAGGATGTCCACCCCTACCTCGTCTGCGACCTCGAAAACCCCACCATCTTGATCTTCTACCTCTGTCTGAGTGGCCTCAACTGCCTCTTTCTCTCTTAAGAGATCAATAGGATGGCAGCCCCTACTCCTACACCGGATAGAAAGCCGGAGACTATGAGGTTACCGGATGAGAAAGAGCAAAAAACATTCTAAGGAGCATTGGTAGAGGAAGGTACAAACATCATCCTGATATAGGTTCATTTGCAGGACCTCTTTGGTTGAGGTCCTATCTCAGGAGTGAGTTTTTCTTTAGAGAGATTCCCTACCTCTGGAACAGGCTCTTATTCTCGGCTGCAGCTTTATCCAAAACCTCTTTCACTAACTTAAGGGGAAACAGATCCTTACCTCGTATACAAGCGTCGATGAGACGTTTCGGCTTATGACGTATAGTAGGTGAAGCGAGACCATGTTCTCTATGGACTCTTTGAGCCCGAAAGGAAACATAGAGATCCTTCATAAAAGTAGCCAGATGAGTCTTAGCCAAGAGGGAAAAAACTGGGGTATCAGTAAAATTCCTAATCATCATCTCAATAAAACACCGGAGAGACATCAAAGCTGATAGTCTCTCCCTAGCCTCCAATTCAGCTTTAAGGAGGTGTTCAGGAATCCTAGGCAATTATCATTAAATTGTCGACTGGCTATATCCTTATCCAGTTTACCTTCTGAAAAGGTAGACTGGACATCCATCCAATTGTCAGCGGCATGTGGAAGAATGAGAGACACATGTCTACAGTCTTCCAACACCGGGAGAGATTTACCTTCTCAGATGGCCTTTTCCGCAGCTACAAAACCTTCTGAAGCCAAAGGAAAGAACAATGTATCTGGAGCTACAAAGTTGGCTAACCTTTTACCAAGAGAACCTAGCAGTGTGTTAATACACCCTGATGTCTTCATTTCCTTCATGGCTATGAGCTGGGCTCTAGTGTGTTCCAGAAGGATCGTGTCTTTGGGGATAGTGTCATCTCTCAATGGGACTCCTCCAGCCAACCTTACATAGTAAAGGGGTATGCTTCAATATCTGGATAAAATTCCAGATTGGCTACCGGCCAGGGGGCCCTAACCCTTCCCCAATGTGAAGGATACCCTCGGAAGGTACCGCCTGACCCGCGTACCTACAAGGATTCTGTTTAGCATAGAAAGGTAGCTGAGAAGGCAAGACTATAGCCTTACCCAGGTCTTCCTGAGATTTCAAAGCCCGAATCTCCTCACGCAAGGCTTTGAACATCATTCTTTGATATTGTTGAGTCACTTCCTTGAAAGCCTTCATATTAACTAAAAAGGACAAGTGATCCAAAGTAATTTGGAATTTAGGGGGTTTTGGTTCCACAGGTTAAACGGGAGACGGAGGAGGAACAGTAGCAGGTGTTGCACCCAACACGGAGGATGTAGTTGTAACCATAAACAGAGAAGCTGCTGTGGTAGTAGTAGTTGACACGGCGGAAACAACTGAGTCCATTACAGACGCCACACTATCATCATCCAACTCGCGCAGATAAGAATCATCCACTGGAGGGAGAAGTTCATCATCTGATTCCACGGTTGACAAAAGATGCCTTCGGGTCAGCATTCTTCTTAAATCCCCTGACCCAGGATCGAAGGGATCTCTTAAAGAACATCCGGTATTCGTCAGAGATATCCATCGATATACACCCCGAGTGGTGTAAGTCTTTGCACACACTGCATTCCTGAAGGTCCCAGTAAGAGATTGGAACCTTCATCCTCCGGCAAGTAGCATGGTTCCTTAAAGTATCATGACTGCTGGGATGCCTCACAGTCCTTGCACAAATCTTCATTCTGCAGTGCATCTCCTTCGAAGACTGTAAGGAGAAAAAGAAAATATATATATCACCAAAGGTTGAAGAGAATGGATTAGTAACAATCTATGATGACAACCGATGGGAATAGTAATCCTCAAATTCTGTGTAATTGCAATTGGTGAGAAAATATAAGATAAAGAACAAAATATCCAAACCTGTCGTTAGATGGGAAAAAAAAGCCTTTAACAAGTAATTGCTACGCTTAACATCAACATATATGTTTTGTTGGGGGGGAGGAGTATGCTCATAAAAGAACCATAACTTATATATCTCCGCGGAGAAAAAAAAAGTCAGAAGGCTACAAAGCCATCATCCAAATAGGATACAATATCGATGCATCGATAACTGAGCAAATGTCCGTAGCAACTAAAGACTAAAATTCTAATCAATAATCTTATAAGAAAGACCCAAATAGGGGATCAAACTTGTAAAGATACCGATCAAAAATCCAATCCATACCATCAAAGGGAACTAGATAAATTGATAAAAACTAATAACCAAATGTAGTGGTTATTTCTAAGCCAAGACACAGAAGACCTTTCGTAAAAGAGACCTCCATGGTTAGCACAGGTAAAGAAGCCTTACAAGTAATAAAAATAAGGTCTTTATGTTAATCTAAAATTATACTCATTACCAGATAGTAGAGAACCCACCTTATAGAAGGGGGTCTCAAAAGGAAGGAATAACATTTGCCTTGAAGTTACAAATGTTGCCGGTAGTAACAGCACACTTAGGTAAGGACATTGTCGGCAACCCAAAGCTCTCCCTAAGGCAGAGGCATAATAAACTTTCCCATATGTAGGTGCTAGAATTGCCGCCAGTAACAACAATGTCGGTAATTATGGAGGCATAGGCAAACGATAATAATTTCCACAAAAACGTAGTGCCCTATAAGGAGCTGTGATGTTAGAGGCGACACTGCCGTAAATAGCAACATATCACTATTACAAGCCTAAGATCAGGAATGATATAAGACAGGACAAGGCCGTAAGTACTGGCACTGCCCTCAGTCTAAGAACTCTCTCCTTATAGAGAGGTATGTTGATGGCTCTGGAGGGACAGAACCCAGAAGGTACTAGCCCTCGCAGACAACAATTGCAAAAACACAGCATCATAAACATAACTCTAAGGTTGATGTTAGTATCGGAAAGACCAACCATAGGGAGAGGTAACGACTTGGGGTAGTATGCCCAATAACTGAAAATAAATAATGAAATAAAAAGACGTTTCGATCTAAAAATCCCAGAGGCTAGGAAACGGCAGAATACTAGGATCAGCGCACCGACATTCTGAGCTCACCCTTCACAAAGGGGAACTCAAAAGAACTGTCAGAACCAAGCATAAGAAATCTCGAACGAATGTAGCACGGTGGACCAATGATACTCCATCGAACGATAAGCTAGGCCTAAGTGCGACAAGTAAAAGGCGAAAGTCGAGAGGCTAAAAGAGATGACAGTTCATAAAGTCAGCGAACCGACTTAAAACCAAACAAATGATCTTACCCTTCACAAAGGAGAGCTCCAAAAAACTGCCCATACATAGCCCTGAATATCTCGAATGATTGTAGCACAATGGCCGAGAGCCAAAACGGTAAAAATACAGAGAAATCGCCGACAAGTGGACCCAAAAAAATTAGAAAACTAGAATAACTGATGAAAACATCTTCAAAGGAAAAAAAGCATTGTCAACAGGTCCGGAACTATAAACCAAATCCACATC
>NC_090728.1:124982287-124989432 GCF_036898095.1 Palaemon carinicauda | reverse complement strand
TTATATATATATATATATTATATATATATATATATTATATATATATATATAATATATATATATATATATATATATATATATATATATATATATATATATATGTATATATATATATATATATATATATATATATATATATATATATATATATATATATATATATATATAGTATATATATATATATATATATATATATATATATATCTATATCTATATATATATATATATATATATATATATATATATATATATATATATATACATATATATATATATATATATATATATATATATATATATATATATATATATATATATATATATATATGCTTGAGGGTACACTCAGGCACACTATTCTATCTTATTTTTTTTTCTTTCTTTTTTCTTCCTCTTGTTTTTTTGAAATGGTGTGTTGGGCAGGCTTAATAGAAGGGCCATGGATATCTGGTGGTTTATCAAGAGGTTGTCTTTTCCTTTTTCTGATTAGTTTTTTCTCAAAACCATCCTTACTGTCCTCCCTTCAGTTGAGGTGGCTATCCTGGTGGGTATTTAGCCTTGCATGGTGTATCGTCTCCTTCATGTTAACCAGTTTTTCCGACTTTTTACTATAGTCTCTGGGTATCATCAATCACTATGTTTATAATTCTGTACGTATTGTTTTTGTTATAATTCTTGTTAATCTAGTTTTTAAGTATGATGTCTCTTTCTTATTTCTATTAATTCTTATGCTGTCTGGAGACATTCAGCGAAATCCAGGACCAGTACGTCCTAGATTTCGTCAATATCGCCTTCTGTATTGCAATATTCGTGGTCTTCATGCAAATATCCAAGACCTTACAGTTGCGTCCAAGCAGTATGATATTCTTTTGTGCTCAGAAACTTTGGTTTCTATTATGAGGCACTCATCTGAGCTCCTTATAACTGGTTTTAAGAAGCCAATAATGTTGAAACGTGATGCCATCCCTAGGGCCAGGGGAATGGCGGTGTATATTAGGACCGAGTACCCTGCTTCTCATAAGTCCTGCTAACAATGTGGATGTCATGAGATTCAGGTAATAAAAGATTGTGGCAGGCATAACAACTTTTATTTGTGTTCGATCTACCTGAATCCAGACATAGATGATTCTATCTTCGATTGTCTTCTTACCATTATGGCTAAGATACAAGAAGATGATAGAAAGGCTTCTTTTGTCTTTGTTGGTGATTTTAATGCTCACCATAGGGAGTGGTTAACTTCTATCTCTCCTACCGATCGCCATGGCTTGAGAGCTTTAGACTTTGCCTCTGAATCAGGCTGAGAGCAAATCATAAATGAAGCTACTCACAGGTCTGGTAATTGCTTGGACCTCGTATACACTGACTCCCCTGGCGTTATAACTAGTAAGGTTGGTTCTCCAGTCGGGACATCTGATCATGCCTTGATTTCATTATTAGTGAAGACTGAGCAACCTGTCCCTGATATATCATATTGTTGTAAAATTTATATGAAATCCCAAGCAGACTGGAATGGGATTTTGCATGATCTTTTGTGCTTGAATTGGTCACAATTATATAATAGTGTAGATCCTGTTGTCCCTTTGAATGAGAATCTAGTCAACATAATTGATAGGCGTATCCCTTCTCGTGTGCTAAGGTACCGAGTGAAGGACAAACCGTGGTTCAATGATGATTGTAGACGTGCTTATTTGGAGAAACAGGAAGCCTATCATCTTTGGAAGGGTAATAGAGCAGATTTAACCTGGAACAACTATACTCAGCTTCGAGCTTTTGCTCAGAGAGTTTATGCCTCAACTGAAAAGGAGTACAATTTAACCATAAAAGAAACACTTTCTGGTACAACTCAGGAACATAAATAGTGGTCTACCCTTAAATCTGCACTCTTTGGTGTAGATGCAACAGTTCCCCCTTTACTTAAACCAGATGGCTCAGTCACTCACTGTCCAAAGGAAAAGGCAACCCTTTTGGCTGATGTTTTTGACAGTAAACAGAGTAATGAAAAACTTGAACTTCCTCATTCCTGTTTTCCTGAGGCTAAACTAGCTAGTTTAGCTTTTCGATCTCGTGAGATTAAAGCTCTGTTGGTGGACCTTGATGCTTTTGGAGGTGTAGACCCAAATGGTATTTTTCCTTTGTTTTTTATAAAGAGAGCAGATTTCTTAGCTCCAAAGTTATCTGTTATTTTGCGCAAGTTAGCAAGAAGAGGAGCTTTTAGCACTAGTTGGAGAATTGGTAATGTTACTCCTCTATGTAAATGTGTTTGTGGTAGCTCAAGTCCCACTGATTACCGCCCAATTTCCATAACTCCCATATTATCTAAAGTTTTTGAACGTCTTCTGGCAAAACGTCTTAATAGGTTTGCTGAAGGTAATCATCTACTCCCTAGTTTGCAATTTGGTTTTCGTAAAGGCCTTGGAGCATGTGATGCCCTTCTTACAATCTCTAATGCTGTACAGAAATCCCTTGATTGTGGTCGGGAAGTTCGTATGATTGGCCTTGATTTTAGTGCTGCCTTTGACCGTGTTAATCATGAGGCCCTTGTTTTCGAACTGAAACAGTTGGGAGTGGGTGGGTCGTTTCTTAGCATTATTATTGATATTTTAAGTAATAGATCTCAAAGAGTTGTTGTTGATGGGGACCATAGTGGTTATAGGAATGTGATATCCGGTGTTCCACAGGGAAGTGTTCTTGGCCCATTACTTTTCATACTATATACACATGACATGTGGTTTGGCCTAGAAAACAAGCTTGTTGCATATGCAGATGATGCTACTCTCTTTGCATCAATTCCATCCCCTGAATGTAGATCTAGGGTTGGTGAATCCCTTAATGGAGATTTAGCTAGAATTAGTGCATGGTGCAAATTATGGGGTATGAAGTTGAATCCTAACAAAACTCAAAGTATGATTATAAGTAGGTCAAGGACGGTTGCTCCTCAACATCCGGATCTCAGTATTGATAATGTTTCTTTAAATATGTATGACTCTTTCAAAATTTTAGGTGTGATTCTCGACAGTAAATTTACTTTTGAGAAACATATAAGGTCTGTGTCTTCTTCAATTGCACAAAAAATAGGCTTATTGAGAAAGTCTTTCAAGATTTTCGGTGATTAATCTATTTTGAAGAAGTGTTTTAATTCTTTCATTCTACCTTGTTTTGAGTATTGTCCTCCTGTCTGGTCTTCAGCTGCTGATTCTCATCTTAATTTGTTGGACAGAAACTTACGGTCTATTAAATTTCTTATTCCTGATCTAGATATTAATCTCTGGCACAGTCGTTCAATTAGTTCATTATGCATGTTGCATAAGATTTTTCATAACTCTGACCATCCTTTACATTCAGATCTCCCTGGACAATTCTATCCTGTTCGTAAAACTAGGCAGCCAGTTAATTCTAATAGCCAGGCCTTCTCCACCACGAGGCTCAATACTACGCAGTACTCTAGAAGTTTTATTCCAGCAGTTACCAAGTTGTGGAATGATCTTCCTAATCGGGTGGTTGAATCAGTAGAACTTCAAAAGTTCAAAGTTGGAGCAAATGCATTTTTGTTGACCAGGCGGACATGAGTCTTTTTATAGTTTAATTATGACATGTTTGTTTTCTATGTTGTTAATAGTTTATATATGACATGTCTGTTTTGACGTTGAAACTTATTTTAGAATGATTTATTGTTAATTTGTTCTCTTCATTTATTTATTTCCTTATTTCCTTTCCTCACTGGGCTATTTTTCCCTGTTGGAGCCCCTGGGCTTATAGCATCTTGCTTTTCCAACTAGGGTTGTAGCTTGGATAGTAATAATAATATATATATTTATATATATATATATATATATATATATATATATATATATAAATATATATATATATATATGTATATATATATATATATATATATATATATATATATATATATATATATATATATATACACACACACACACACACACACACACATATATATATATATATATATATATATATATATATATATATATATATATATATATATATATATATATTTATATATATATATATATATATATATATATATATATATATATATATATATATATATATATATATATATATATATATATATATATATATATATATATATATATATATATATATATGTCATCAGCTCTCTTTAGTGACCGAGTTATTCACTATTAAACAATGGTGTTTTTCCATCCAAGGGATCTGAAAACACAGTAGAGAAAACAAAGCGTTAAACTACATACTTATAAATCAAAATGAGCCAGGAGGAGGGTCAACCAGCATTTCAAAAGAAAAAACTTTATATTTACAACTACTGCCCTATGAATCGGAAATTTTACATCAAACAAATAAATATAGGAAAAAGGCAGTTGGAAAATCAAATGAAAAATTACGTTAAACCATAATACTTCCTCCCCGAATAAAAATAAATATTTTAACAGATTTTTTTTTATATGAATATGGGAATGCACCTGTAAAGTAAGAACCAATACTGATACATTATCAACCAATCACCAAACAAAAAGTATCCCTAAAAAATACAAACCAAGAGCTTTATATAGCTTACCATTATCTTAAAGATCTAATATTACCGTACTTCGTCAAAACTCTCCAACTTTACGGAAATAGAGATAACTAAATCTAAATAAAATTACCAGTACGACCACAAAAATAAACCTTAACCCACAATACAAGGCATCAGATCCCAAAAATTCATATACATAATACACAATTAAAAGTCTTGGTATATCGGAATAAACCAATACTATTTTTTTTTTATACAACATTAAATGGAGAAAAAAGCAAGGTGGCGTTTGAGAAGAATCAAGCTACTACCCTAAATTCTAGAAAGTGTATCAGGAATTTTGTTAGTCCCCTTAATACGTTTTACAATCAAATTGAACTCCTGCAGAAAAAGGGCCCAGCGCAAAATCCTCTGGTTCGCTTCCATCATCTGCTTGATGAAAACCAAAAGTTACACTATTCATGAGTCTTTGAAAAGTTCATGGGGCATATTTCATTCCAAAAGGCATAACCTTACACTTGTATAGGCCAATCAGAGGGACAAAGGCGGATATTTCAAGAGCTCGGTCGGTCTAAGGAACCTGCCAATAACCCTTTAAAAGATACAATTTAGAAATCAATTTGCCAGAACCAATCAGATTCAGACAATCATCAATAAGATGGAGAGAAAAGAATCATTTTTCGTATGGCGTTCACTTTGCGGTAATCCACACACATGTGAAACCTACAGTCTGCTTTCTTTACTAATACAATAGAAGAACTCCAGGGGCTTACTGATGGGTGAATAAGGTTATGTTTCAACATGTACTCTATCTCATAACTGACCAAATTCCACTTTACGGAGTTCAACCGGTAAGGACAATGCTTCACAGGGGAAGCATCACCTACAAATACGTCATGACTCAAAATATTTGTCCTACCTGGAGCATCCTGAAAAAGATCTGAAAAGGAATAAATTAGATTAAGTATATCTTCCCGTTTGTTAACATGTAAATGCTCTAACCTACTTTTTAACATCTGCAAATTTTGCATATTTTTACCCAATACATCCGAAGGAAACCGACACCCTAACTTGACAGAGTCCTCGTTAGACACAATAAATACCACAGACACATGCTCGAACACTATGGCTAATGGATCACCTTGCTTACTAATATAAGGTTTCAAACGATTAACATGAAATATTCTACTTTTACGGCTTGAACTGGGAGCTTCAATTTCATAGTTAACCTCTGACAGTTTTTTCAAAACTTTCCAGGGAGCCCTTATATCTTGGTTCGAGAAAACTATCTGGGTCTATTCTCAGGACAAAAACCAAATCTTCAGGTTCAAATGACCGTACCTTTACCTTTTTTTCAAATTTTTTCTTCATTACTGACTGGGACCGTTCCAAATTTTCCTTGGCAAACTTCCAGGCACTAACCATTCTTCCCTTCAAATCTTCCACAAACCTTTCACATATATTTCCTCCTTCCGGTTAGACTTGAGCATTTCAAAAACAATTTTTAATGGTCTGAATTAAACGAGGGAGACTATACCCAGAAAAGAAATCCATTAATTTTTAAAAAACAACTTTTGAAGTAATACACCTCATAAGTATAGCTTCTGGAAAGCGAGAGGCTCTGTCCATGATAGTTAGTTAATATACGTAACCTGTTTTAGTTTGGGGTAAGGGACCTACCACTTCAATTACTAACTCAGAAAAAGGATCACCTATAGCGGGTATGGGATGCCACGAGGCTTTAGGGAGCCCCTGATTGGTTTACCTATAACCTGACGAGTCTCTCACGCTCTGATAAATTGCTTCACACTCAATTTAATTCCAGGCTACCAAAAATACCTAGCCAAACAATTTAAAGTGTTTAGCACACCCAAATGACCGGGAAAAAATTAGTATGAGCTAACTCCAAAACAGAATTTCTAAATCGAAAAGGTACTACAATCTGTTCAACCTGACCAGTTTTATTCAAATTATCAGATGCGGGATGACTAAGCCCATATAGTAAGCCCTTTACAACCCCAAACCTAGGTTTAGTCAGATCCTCAACATTGCCCAAATCAAAGTCAAATTCATCCTTTTGAGCTTTAACAAAAGCAGCTCTATCCTAATCAAGTTTCATATTAACTACTTCATTACTACTGCTCTCTAGCGGGCATTAAAACACCTAACTCTACACTGCTTATCATTAAGTCATCCTCACTATCTAAATCAAGTAAATTAGCTGCTATTGCTGCGGACCGAGTCATGACAGCCACGGGACTAGCATTTACCGATAATATAGGGAACAGCTCCCGTCCCTCACTATCCAGCATGTCATTTCCCAGGATACCATTTATACCCAGAATAGGTAGACTATCCATCGCAGCCAACTCATTGATGCGATCATATCGTGGAAAAGACAAGCATACATTAACCAGAGGAGCTTACACAATTGAATCCCGAAAACCTCCCAACAATACAAATTTTCCAGTATATTTCTCAAAACCATTTAGAGCCCTTTTCAGGACTAATGACCTGGCAGAACCTGTGTCCCTAAAAAACTTCACCGGAACAACATGAGAGTCTAAAATCAACTTTCCAGGCCACATATATTTTGTCGTACTTGAGTCATGACTGTGTACTAGAA
>NC_090728.1:124972287-124977287 GCF_036898095.1 Palaemon carinicauda | reverse complement strand
TTAAATAGAAAAGTAGGATCAGTATATGAATTAATTTCACTGTTATCCGCAAATTCAATTGGACCCTCGTCTCTAGAGATAGCTACAATCTCACTAACACGAACACCAGAAACCATTGCAATTAGAAAAATCACTTTTTGAGTCAGATCACGTATAGACGCAGTTTGATTGTTAATTTCCGAGGCAAAATGTAACACTTTATACAAAGATGAGGATATAGGTTTCGGTGGAGACGATGGTTTTAACCATGCACAAGCTTTCGGAGTCTTATTGAAGAGGTCCGAGTTGAAATCAATATCAAAAGCGTATAGAATGGGTCTAACAAGGGCTGCCTTGTATGACGAAATCCTGGAGGAGGTTAGACCTTGCGCGTGTAAGTCGATCAAAAACCCCAAACAAAAATCCATGGTAATAGAACCTGGATTCTTGTCCTTTATGTATTTAACCCATTTCTTCCACAACGTTTCACAGTGAGTCATAGTAGTGGAAGTTTTATAATTATCTGAAAACAATTTGTCACGTTGAGTTTGAACTTCTTTTCCAGAACTAATGTAAAAAAAATCATGAGATGAAGCAAAGACAATCTTCCTCTGTACTTCCTGGAACAGACTCGGATTGGGCAACGGCACCAAATTGGGGTTCATTTCTGTCATCATGGGGTACCAGTTGCTCTTCGGCCATAAAGGAGCAACCATGGCTGCTGTCCCATTGAACGATTGAAGCTTTTCCAGAACCTTCATGAGAGGACTGAAGGGTGTAAACAGATAGATACTCTCCCACTGATTCCAATCCAGGGTCATCGCATTCCTGCTCACTGTTGCTATATCCATGTTTGGTGCTACATAACAGGGAAGTTTCTTGTTAAGACTCGTTGGAAACAGATTCCCTTGAAGATCAGGGACTTGATCCTGCATTAAAGAGAAGGATTTTCCGTCTAGAGGCCATTCCGTCTCTAGAGGATGTGTCTGAGATAGGGAGTACGCCATCATATTCCGTACTCCGTGAAGGTGGGATGCTGACAGAAGCCACCTTTTCCTCTGAGCCAACGTAAATAGGGCTTACATTATATGATTTATTTGGGGAGACCTTGAACATCGCCTGTTGATGCAATGGACCATTACTTTGCTGTCCAGGACTAAACGAATGTGAATGTTCTTCTTCAAGTGTAACTTTTTGAGGGACAAGAAGGCTGCCATGGCCTCCAGAATATTCATGTGGAATTGTTGAAATTTCTGGGACCAACCGCCTTGCACTTTCTTGAGTGGTGTATGACCCCCCAACTGTCCAATGAGGCATCCGTATGAAGAATCACTACCAGAGGAGGAGAGCGCAATGGTATTGTCTGTGAAAGACTTTTGGTAGTAGATCATGGTCGAAGTGGCCTTCGGAGTAACACAGGAGTCATCTTCTGATGGTTGCGGAAAGCTTTGGAGCCTCTCCGTCTCAAAACTCTTCTTGCATCCTTGAGCCGTGCTTTGAGGACAGGGTTTGTTACTGAGGAGTAGTGCAAAGAGCCTAGAACACTTTCCTGGCGTCGCCTGGTGGTCGTTCCCGACTTGATCAGAGATTGAACTGACTTTGCTATTTCTTTCCCATTGAAAGGAGGTATGGACAGAAAATGAGAATGTAGGTTCATATGAATCCCCAGATACTTGAAAACCTAAGCTGGAGCCAGTTTCGACTTCTTGAAGCTAATCTGAAATCCTAGGGACTGCAGAGACTTGAAAACTTGAGATGTTGCTTCCGTGCACTCCTATGCTGATGGAGCCCACACTAGCCAGTCGTCCAGGTACGCTGCTACTTGAGGGCTTTTTTCCCGAAGTTGCTGAACTACTGCGTTGATGACCTTTGTGAAAATTGTTGGAGCTATGATGTGCCCGAACGTCATAGTTCTGAATACAGAAGCCTTGTCCTCCAGTCTGAAACCAAGGTAGGGGGAGAAGCGATGACCTATTGGAAGAGGCCAATAAGTGTCGGTAAGATCTATAGAGATGGTGTAAGCCTCCAGGGTAGTAAGGTCCGTATCTGCGAAATAGTCAGCATTCGGGACTTGTCGCACTGAACTAACAGGTTTAGAAGAGACGAGTCGAGACTAGTTCGAAGTATGATCTAATCTTTCTTTGGCATGCAAAACAGACGACCTTGAAATCTCATAGATCTCGTGCAATGGATAAATCTTTTCTCCAACAGGTCTTGCACGTATTGAGCTTTGGAAGGTGTTTCTTCTACTTCCAACCAAAGCCGTTGGAAATGACGCTCTGTGTCCAATGACTGAACGACCGCCGGTCCTTGAGCAAGTTCAATCGTCCCCCTACCGGAATATCCTCAGTGTTTGAGCTGAGGATGTGCACCCCTACCTCTTCTGCGGCCTCGAAAACCCCAACCTCATGATCTTCTACCTCTGTCTGAGTGGCCTCAACTGCCTCTTTCTCTCTTATGAGATCGAAAGGACGGTAGCCCCTACTCCTACACCGGATAGAAAGCTGGAGACTGTGAGGTTACCGGATGAGAAACGGCAAAAACATTCTAAGGAGCATTGGCAGAGGAAGGTACAAACGACATCCTGGGATAGGTTGGTTTGCAGGACCTCTTTGGTTGAGGTCCTATCTCAGGAGTGAATTTTTCTTTAGAGAGATTCCCCACCTCTGGAACAGGCTCTTATTCTCGGCTGCAGCTTTATCCAAAACCTCTTTCACTAACTTCAGGGGAAACAGATCCTTACCTCATATGCAATAGTCGATGAGACGTTTCGGCTCATGGCGTATAGTAGCTGAAGCGGTAACATGTTCTCTACAGACTCTTCGAGCCCAAAAGGAAGCATAGAGATCCTTCATAAAAGTAGCCAGATCAGTCTTAGCCAAGAGGGAAAAAACTGGGGCATCAATAAAATTCTTAATCATCATTTCAATAAAACACTGGAGAGATATCGAATCTGATAGTCTCTCCCTAGCTTCTAATTCAGCTTTAAGGAGGTGTTCAGGAATCCTAGGCAATTTATCATTAAATTGTTGACTGGCTACATCCTTATCCAGTTTACCTTCTGAAAAGGTAGACTGGACATCCATCCAATTGTCAGCATCATGGGGAAGAACGAGTGACACGTGTCTACAGTGTTCCAACACCAGATTTACCTTCACGGATGGCCTTTTCCACAGCTACAAAACCTTCTAAAGCAAAAGGAAAGACCAATGTATCTGGAGCTACAAAGTTGGCTAACCATTTACAAAAAGCACCTAGCTGTGTGTTAATACACCCTGATGTCTTCATTCCCTTCATGGCTATAAGCGGGGCTCTAGTGTGTTCCAGAAGGATCGTGTCTTTCGGGATAGTGTCATCTCTCAATGGGACTCCTTCAGCCAACCTTACATAGTAAAGGGGTATGCCTCAATAACTGGATAAAATTCCAGATAGGCTACCGGCCAGGGGGCCCTAACCCTTCCCCAATGTGAAGGATACCCTTGGAAGGTACAGCCTGACCCGCGTTCCTACAAGGATTCGGTTGAGCACAGAAAGATAGCTGAGAAGGCAAGACTATAGCCTTACCCGTGTCTTCCTGAGACTTCAAAGCCCGAATCTCCTCACGCAAGGCTTTGAACATCATTCTTTGATATTTTTGAGTCACTTCCATGAAAGCCTTCATATTAACTAAGAGGGACGAGTAATCCAAAGTAATTGGGAATTTAGGGGGTTTTGGTTCCGCAGGCTCAACGGGAGACGGAGGAGGAACAGTAGCAGGTGTTGCACCCAACACGGAAGATGTAGTTGTAACCGTAAACAGAGAAGCCGCTGTGGTAGTAGTAGTTGACACGGCGGAAACAACTGAGTCCATTACAGACGCCACACTATCATCCTCCAACTCGGGCAGATAAAAGTCATCCACCGGAGGGAGAGGTTCATCATCTTATTACACGGTTGACAAAAGATGGGATTCTCTACCCGGAGATAGAAAGGAAACCGTACACATGTTTTTAAGGTTAAGGCTCATAGCACCTAGAGCCTCACCCATATGAACTGGAAGGTAAGGAGCCTTCGGGTCAGCATTCTTCTTAAATCCCCTGACCCAGGATCGAAGGGATCTCTGAAAGAACATCCGGTATTCGTCGGAGATATCCATCGATATACACCCCGAGTGGTGTAAGTCTTTGCACACACTGCATTCTTGAAGGTCCCAGTAAGAGATTGGACTCTTCATCCTCTGGCAAGTAGCATGGGTCCTTCAAGTGTCATGACTGCTGGGATGCCTCACAGTCCTGGCACAAATCTGCACTCTGCAGTGCATCTCCTTCGAAGTACAATTGTCTCTTTGAATCACCAAAGGTTGAAGAGAATGGATTAGTAACAATCTATGATGACAACAAAAAGGAATAGTAACCCTCAAATTTTGTGTAATTGCAATTGGTGAGAAAGTATAAGATAAAGAACAAAATATCAAAACCCATGTTAATGTCGTTAGATGGGAAAAAATAGCCTTTAAAAAGTAATTGCTACGCTTAACATCAACATATATGTTTGGTTGGGGGGGAGGAGTATGCTCATAAAAGAATCATAACTTATATATCTCCGTGGAGAAAAAGCTAGTCAGAAGGCTACAAAGCCATCATCCAAATAACATACAATATTTACGCATCGATAACTGAGCAAATGTCCGTAGCAACACAAGACTAAAATTCTAATCAATAATCTTATAAGAAAGACCCAAATAAGGGATCAAACTTGTAAAGTTACCGATCAAAAATCTAATCCATACCTTCAAAGGGAACTGGATAAATTGATAAAAACTAATAACCAAATGTAGTGGTTATTTCTAAGCCGAGACACAGAAGACCTTTCGTAAAAGAGACCTCCATGGCTAGCACAGGTAAAGAAGCCTTACAAGTAATAAAAATAAGGTCTTTATGTTAATCTGTAATTGAACTCATTACCAGATAGTAG
This sequence comes from Palaemon carinicauda, assembly GCF_036898095.1. Taxonomy (NCBI): domain Eukaryota; kingdom Metazoa; phylum Arthropoda; class Malacostraca; order Decapoda; family Palaemonidae; genus Palaemon; species Palaemon carinicauda. The sequence continues at coordinate 124,972,355 of NC_090728.1, read as the reverse complement.
AGAACCCACCTTATAGAAGGGGGTCTCAAAAGGAAGGAATAACATTTGCCTTGAAGGTACAAATGTTG
>NC_090728.1:124947287-124959787 GCF_036898095.1 Palaemon carinicauda | reverse complement strand
ATTACTAATCTTAAGATGATTGGAAATCCCTAAGCCTTAACTTGCAATAGAACCAAAGATGTTTAGTGCAGCAAAAATAAACGGGTTACGTTTTTCAAGGTTATCGTGTCTTACTGTCCACATCAAAAGGTCACAAGCCAAAGATTCTGCCTTGTAAGTCTTATTTTGCAAGTCGTCGGATAGCATCTCTGCAACTGTTAGTGTCGATGCAAGCGAACTCTCTGTATTAAAAGGAAAGTATCTTCTATGCATTTCATTTAATAAAACAGCAAACCTTCAAATGGCGCTCTTTAAGCTAGTGATGTCATTCTCTGGAAGAAAAATTGCTTGCATGCGTACTTCAACAACTACGTTACTTGATGTAATAAAAACGTCTTCTTGTCTCTCTACTATAGTGCCATATTTAAAATCTATACTTTTAGTTTTTGAGCTCTTCCCACACAAGAAAAATATCTGAGCGAACAATATCACTCCTAACAATAAAAATTTCATCTTGGAAACCTGTAATGCGAAAAATATATGTAATTACTCCTGTATTAAGAAGAAAATATGTTAACATATAAACTTCATAGATAAAAAAACCCGCAATACACCACTTATTTTAATTTCTTATGTGAGATAATGGTACAATTCTTTCATCAGTGGGCTGGGATACGTTTTTAAATTTAAATCTATTGGCCGTTAATGTTTCCAAAATGCTAAATGGGCCTTCAAACTTAGGTGTTAGTTTATAATTGAGTCCTTTACGAACATTTACCTTTATGTATACATTATCACCCACGGTATATGTTTTAGTTGGCTTCGCTATTTTATCATGATTCCTTTTCATTATAGTTTGTGATTCTTCTAAATTGTTTTGAAGGATATCAAAACGACTTTTGCTTGCATTTGTACATTCTTTTAAAGGATTTGATAAATTAGTTGTAGGCGTTAATACATGGAAAGGCGTTCTAACTGAGGTACCATACAATGCCTCGTGCGGCGACATTTTAATTGATATATGATATGAGTGATTCAGAGTACTTAGTACCGCAGGTATTGCAATATCCCAGTTGGGGTCTGATCCCCTAGTGTTAATCTTAATATGTTTAAAACCTTCCTATTCGCTCTTTCCACTAGCCCATTCGACTCTGGGTGATAGATCATGGTATTGATTTTCTTTATGCTAAGGAATTCACACAATGAGGTAAGAAAGTGATTATTAAATTCTCCACCCGAGTCTGAGATTATCATGTGTGAAATTCCATGTTTACAAATGTAACACTCGTAGAACTCCCTAGCGCATTCAATCGCAGTTTCAGTTTTAAGCGCTATTAGTTCTGTATATCGAGTCAAAGCATCTACAATTACTAAGAGGTGCTTATTTCCTCTGTCTGACTCGTAAAATCCTGTTAATAAATCTAAATGTATCCTTTCAAAGGGTTGATTGGGCACAGGATAAGCCCCTAGGCTGACAGGTGTTTTCGTGTGCCCTTTGTTTTCCTGACAAGTGTGACAATAAGCTATTTGTTTCTTTTTTATATATCTGTAAGCATCATATGCAATAAAACAATGATTTGGCTTTCTGTGATATTATGGAGAACCCCGGGTGTCCATGCAATGGATTTGCATGCAACCAATTTAGGACAGTGGATATAAGTGAGATTGGTACCATTACCTGGTCGCTAATCACATGTGGTGTATTGCGGGTTTTCTTTGTTACGGATCTGCACAGAATATTGTCTTTGATTATATAATTCTGCTGCGTATACTATATATATTCCTATTCTTTACGATTGCCTTCCAAAGCATTTATAATTTTTTTCTAATTTCTGATCTTTTGTTTGCTCAGTCTGTAATAATTCAGCGCTCCAGCCCAGATCCTCTTGTTCAGATATAGTTTTAACAATAGGCATGGATGTTGATATATCTATTAATTCAGCTAAGGGCTTCGTACAAGATGACACTGGGTTGCGTGATAATGCATCAGCAATGATATTTGCTTTCCCTGGTAAATACCCGATTCTAGCGCCAAAGTCTTGAATGATCAAATAACCATGAAGCCTTTAATGAAGTCAGTTAGTGGTTTATGATAAAAAAGAACCTTAACAGGATAACCGTATAATATGAACTTAAAATGCACTAGTGAGTTAACAATAGCTAGCCCTTCCTTGTCTATTACTGCATACTTACTTTCGGAAGTTCTCAGTTTTCGAGAATAAGAAGCTATCGGGAAAAATTGTTTTTCATATTGCTGAAGCAATACCCCACCTACTCCTAAGTCTGAGGCGTTTGTTGCAATGAAGAATTCCTTACCAAAGTCAGGAAATTTTAAGATAGGAGAACTACACAGTTCATCTTTCAAGGTATTAAACGCCTGTTGATGCTGCTCAGACCATATGAAATCTACGCCCTTCTTCGTAAGATCAGTTAGGGGAGCAGCTATTATTGAATAATTGCGTATAAAAACGCTTGTAATATACAGTACACCCCAGAAATTGCTGTATTCCCTTAACATTAGTATGTATCGGAAAGTTACGGATAGCAGACACCTTATCGTGGACTACTTTAAGACCTTGGCTAGACACCGTAAAACCCAAATAGACCAATTCTGTTTTGAAAAATTCACACTTACTAATATTTACCCTTAAGTTATGTTGTCTTAATCTCTGTAGTACTAGTTCTAGTTTACGTAGATGTTCTTCTAAGGTATTGGAAAAGATTACATAGATAATTTTCTGCTTGTCCTTTAACCTTATTTGATGTTCTATGACTTCTGTCTTTCCTAAGGATCCATCCGTAGTGGAAAAAACATCATGATATTCAGTTAAAAGTCCAAAAAATTTCTGCTGAATTTCTTCGTCTTGAATGTCTTTACTAATTATACTTTTAATAGATTGCAAAAGGGATTCATCCGCAACTGATATAGCCTGATTGATTTCAGCAACGGTAGGAATACGATGTTTATAAACTTCTACATCCAAGATATGTTGATTTTTGTGAATTACTAAAGTGGTATTTAAATGATTACAGACTTCAATATTACATTGTTGATGTGAGCCTACTGTATAAATAGCTTGTGTGACGGACAATCCGTTAGTTTTCTAAGTGTCGGAAAGGATTAATATTTCAGATCCCGGTAACGTTTTCTTTATTTGCACTATTAAATTCAAAGGTACGTTCGGCTCGATAGATTGCGTGTAAGATGATATTACGGGTGATCGAGAATTCTGTTGGGTCGCGTATATTATTTCTTTATTAGTGAGACAAGTTATTGGTTCTTCAATGTACATCACTGTTTTATTTGTTGTCTCCTTTTTATCCAAAACTGATAATTAGGGTATTAGAAGACTTATAGAATTTTCCTTTGATATACACGGCGTGCTTGGCTGGGCCTAAGATAATGTTTTGATTACCCATAGACGGATATCCTATAATTACAGCTGGATACATATCAATGTTTTGTACAACAACAAATGTTTCGGCAAACGTGCGCTTACCGACCTTGAACTGAACATGAGTTACCCCTATTACATTTAATTCATTATTTCCTATACCCGAGAGCCTTACTCTGGACTTCTCTATAGGGAAGTTCGAAAACAACAAATGATGTGTCCTCAAATCCATGATATTACGTGGACTACCAGAGTCAAAAAATAATGTAAAGGATCGGTGTTCTAAATTTACAGCATATAATGTTGGTCGTAACTCATTTTGACTTATTATTGTGTGAATTTGTTGCAAATCTACAGGCACATGCACTAATATATTTGATTCGGTCAGGTGTTTCATAGGAAAATCTATTACCTCACAATGATCTGATAAAACATCAAATGGATTATTTAACACTACTGATGTTGATTTAAATGACCCAACATCACTCTCTTCCCCACTGGAGTTAATTATTTGGTATTTGCTTTGCTCTGCACATTCTGAAAATTAGTCTGACCTTGAGAGTTCTGGGTAGACGGCCCAGGATCAGAGTTATTCGAATAACTGTTTGTTTGTTTCTGAACTACATTGACGTTTGGCTGTTTCTTCTTATTGAACTGAGGATTTTTCTTTTTATTTCCATATGGAACTGACTGTGGAATTGACTGTGGATTTGACTGTGTATTTCTAGGATTCTGTTGTGTCTTACGCGAGTAGCACTGACTATATGAATGAGTAAAACTATTATGTAACGAACAGAATCTCGTTCTGCAGTCTGCAATCAAGTGACCTTGACATTTGCAATTATAATATGTCATTCCCGCGACTTGACTATTATTAACTACGTTTACTTGTTGTGGCTTTGTTTCATTTTTTGCAAAAACCTGTGTAAACAGGGGATCAAGACCAGTACACTTAGACATGTGTTTCTTTATCTATTTATATACGTCCAATTCTGTACTTGCTGGCGTTAACTTTTCATCAAAACACCGCACTAAAGCTTCAGGCAACATAAGTGTCATGCAAGTTAAATACATTAATCGTAAGAAATCTTTCACGGAGATGTTATTTTTAGTAACCCAAGTGGAATTACCTAAAATATCTTGATACTCGTTTAGCGTATCGGCAATGAGAGCTGCTCTCTCAATAACATTAAGCCGAGTCATAGTGGCTTGATTAAGTGTATTTCTTAATGTTAAAACTATATCCAAGGCTTCCTCACCACCATAGACCGCACGTAGCCTAACTTTGAAATCATCCCATGTAACTGTTTCTTGAAACAAAACTCCCCTCAAATGCGCACTCGCATCTCCTTTAGAAAAGTCTATAAAACTTTTAGCTTCTTGTAATTGTACAAATGGGTCTATAATTTGTTTAGCATTTAAATGGGCGTCGACGGAAGAAATCCACGACTCAACATTCTGAGGTAAGAAGCCGCTGACCCGACCTTGAAAAGGAAGAATAGCTGATCGGGCATTAACTAACGTAACAATGGGAGCCGGGATGGGGTTACTCGGGCCGGGGGTGGGGTTACTCGGGCTGACAGGAGGTGTCATTTTGACTTTAACTTGTTTTTCATCTCTTCGATTCCTTGCAATCCTATCAAAATCTCCCTATGAATACAGACGTCCACTGCATAAACGCATAAATACTATTCAAACAAAGATCATAATATAATACCCCAATACAATGATACAAATATAAAGATATTTCCCGAGAACTTCTGAAAGAAAACGGAATTAGCATAGAGAGAAAAAAAATTCTCGACGAGAATTCGAAGTTGAATACAGTTTCCTTTAATGAAAGGAAAAATGAAGATTAACAAACAACTCACCCCCAGCAATAATGGACGATTGACTCGTGATAACTACACTTCACTGTCTAAAACTGAAATGAATAAAGAAATGTACTTAGCCTCGGTTTGTATGGGCGAAGGGTGATGTCTTCATTTCCTCTCTCTCTCTCTCTCACTGGTTTGTTTCTTCTTATTGATGTTTGGGTGAATGTTTTCGGTCCGATTTCCGTTGAATGTAGTGCTTCCTGGATATGATTCTTGAATGTTTAGTAAACGTTGAATGTCAGTCCTTGGTTTTCTTAGGATGTTGATTGAAGATCCAGTTCCTCAGTTTGTATAACATTTATTTGTTGGTATTAAATGTTTTCATTTCTTCGGTGGACGTAGGTACTTCGTCAAAATTGTAGATTCATTACTGTTGATTCTCATGATACTAAAGTTGATTTATGTTGAACGCTGGTTCTTGAAGATGTTTTTCTGGTTCTTAGAGTTATATTCGCTGCCACCAATTGTTAGCGTGGTACTGTTATAAACACACATTAGGTTTCTAGTCAAATGTCTCTTCAATGTGGTGTAATGTTAGACTTGGTAGGTTACTTCTTCTTCTGAATAAGTCTAAGTAAGTTAACTTTAAAACAGTTTATTTCTTTAAAACAGTTATTAACATCTCCATCACAGGAGTATAGATGGTTTGGTCGGATGACCGTTCCGTATGACATCTTGACCAGAAAGTGACTAAAATATCCATATTGATGTGAAAGTCTAATTAGTTATTTCAACACTTAATGATTTATTGTAAACACAACATTAGTACCGGAAGGTACTTACATCAGATCAAGAGACAACTCTTTCTCACGGCTTGGTTGTGTTTACTCTTCATGAAAAATGTTACATTGCATTTGAATAGCAGTGTCTTGAGTTTCGCATCCTGGTTAGGACTGACTATGGCATATCTCACACTCGCTCCTAACTTCCATATTGACCTCTTAGGTCATGGATTTAACTATGTAATTTTACATACATTACACACACACACACATATATATATATATATATATATATATATATATATATATATATATATATATATATATATATATATACAGTATATATATATATATATATATATATATATATATATATATATATATATATATCTTCAGTTTAATAAACGAATACAATATGTGTGCACATTCCTATTATCGCACAGAACAGTTTATCCCTACTGCAGTGGTGTGTAGCAATTATAGTTGTAGCTAGTCACAATACAATCATACATTAAGTTTTGGTTCTTAGGAATAATCTCTCCAAGGAGGATTATTATGTATGTCTAAAGATCTTAAGTAATTACGGAGGTATAAGAGGAAGAAATTGAGTAGTAGTATTATTGTCATTAAGATATTGATATGCAATTGCTCAATCATATCTATATCAATAACATAAATGAATTGTGATTTCTATTGACGCATACAGATCTGATGCAGTGTTGGGAGCTGGAAATAATCTATTGTGATGTAAGAAATCTAGAAGGCGTCACAAGATTCTAGAATAAATAAACTAACATACATGGATCTTAAAAAGCAAGTGGCTTGGCTCAAGATGGGTCTCGATTCCGAATTTATGTTTTTTCAGTAAAGAGGGGTTTCTTAGTGAAAGTGTTTTTATCAAGCGAATAGGAATATTTTGGTTACATCCTGTTATTATTATTATTATTATTAATATTATTATTATTATTATTATTATTATTATTATTATTATTATTATTATTATTATTATTATTATTATTATTATCATTATTATTATTATTATTATTATTGCATTCTAATTTACAACCCTAGTTGGAAAAGCATGTGGCTATAGGCCCAGGGGCTTCAACAGGAAAAATATCACAGCGAAGAAAGGAAATAAAGAAAATATGAAATATTTTATTAAGTTATGTAAACATAAAATTTTAAACGACGGTTTGTGATGTATCACGTGACACATCCGTATAATATATTACCAATAAGGACTATATAAAAATGAGTTTTATTGTGGGGGCACACAACTCTATCCCAGTCAACCTGCTTTTGAATGCAGATCCAGAGTTAAATATCACCCTCGGTTACTGATACCTCCATTCTCTCGAACTTCCATATATCTCCGATCTCCAGAATTAGCTTTATTATGTTTTAATTGTTCAAGTATTAAGACATCTGTCTACACCTAGTACCATTGGTATGTTTGAATTGGTTCAAGTGTTGATATAACTGTCTAAGCTTAGTGCTATTTTACATTTTGAATTGCTTATGTTATTAAGTGTTAATATAACTTTCTAAGTATAATGTCATATGTTGGATTAATGGTTTAACTGTAGAAGCACTTAAGACTCTCTTGTATATACTTAACTGATTATGATACTTTCAAGATTTCTCATGGTCTAGTACAGGCGAGTGTGGATCGAGATGTAAAATTGAGTCATTATGTAAAATTTGTGAAGCGAAGTGATATGTATGTAAAAAGATGGTATTCATTCTATATATATATATATATATATATATATATATATATATATATATATATATATATATATATATATATATATATATAATGACATTTTATTTTTGTAAGCCATCCATGTTATTCAATCAATTGACTATTTTTATATCTTTATTACCGCCTCCAGTCTGGTCTTTATTACTCTTAAATCTATTGTCGTATATCTAAGTAACTATAAGTTAGAGTATTTCAGTTAATTGATTATCATGATTAATCTTCCGAATTCTAAATAAAACAAAATCTAACAAATTTGGAACAGTTGACTATAAAATATAGAAAACCTATTGAGATTGGTCAAACCCTACGTTATGAAGAAAATGAGTCAAGCGAATTTAAAAAAAGGAAAGAGATGAAAAAAAAATCATTAGCATACGAAAAAGATAGAGAAGAAAAAAAAAGAGAGACGAAGAGGAAAACAGAAACAGAGAGAACAAAATCATTAGCTTTCTAGAGAGGGAATGAAAGAGGAAAAGAAAGAGTCAAGAGGAAGGAAAGAGAAGAAAAAGAAAAAAAAAAAAACGAGACACAAGAGCATTAGAACCAGACTGTAAAAAGTTACAGATGGAGTTGGAATTGGAAAGACGGAAACTGACGTCTGGAACGACTTTGTCTGTGACTAGAGAACATATCCATAAGCGTCCTCTTTCTATTAAAAAAAAAATTACATGGACGCTTATTTACAACGGTTTGTAGCTTTTGCAACAGCTGCAGAATGAAAAGCTGAGGTTTGGAGCATAAATTTAGCATTGTTACTTCAGGGAAAATGTCATCAACTGACACCTAATGAAACAGGCGATTTAAATTGCGTTAAAATTGCTTTGATAAAAAGATTTGAATGCAGAGTAAAAGAATCCTGGAGCAAGCTTTGTAGTTATAGACTTCACAAAGTTGAGACCGCCCAACAATATTACGATATTGTTAGAAAGTTGACTGGACATGAAGTAGGGTAGGGTTGCGGGAACTTATTTAAAAGATGAATTGATTCGTGATCAATTCTATAAAACATATGGGCGAATAGATAAACAGCTAACCTTTAATCAACCAAGAGAGTAGGCAAGCTTTATAAGTGGTTATTCAACAACTGACCATATCCATGTAAGTAAGCGGCCAATAGAAAAAAAAATAACATAGTATGAGAAACCACAAGGGAGGACATTTTTAGACTATGAGAAAGCTCATGACTCCATATAAACTTTAACATTAAAGAAAGCCTTTCAGAGACAAGACATAGATGAATCTTATCTTATCCATGCGAAAAGTACAGAAATCATGAAACTGCATAGAGAGAGAGAAATTTCGATTGAGAAAGGAGTTGAACCGGGGACCCCATCTCTTCTAAATTATTTACGGCATGCCTACCAGAAGTTTAAATAAAACTGGATTAGGAAAACGTAAAAATTAACAAGAATATGTAATTACATAACAACTTAAGATATCCAAGTGACATAGTTCCGTTAGGAAATCATGACGGTTGTTGCAAAGATTTGAATAGAGAAAGCAGAAATGTAGGACAGAAAAGGAATATAAATAACAATTAGATAATGTTCATTGAAAATAGCGGGGTTATTGATGAACCTTTAGAGATTATAAATAAATGTTTTTACTTAGGCCAGACAGTAGGTGTTTCTCCGGGCCTATATTAAAAGAAGAATAAGTATAGGATTAAGAGATTTGGTAAAGAAAATTAGATTATGAAAAGAGAAAAGCCCATTTCTTTAAAGATAAATGTATTCAATCACTTGGATCTTCCGGTATTAATCTATACATCAGAAACTTGGAACCTTAGATCATAAGCTAGTTAAAACTCAAAGAGCTATGGGAAGAATAATGATGTGAATAACACCATGAGACACAATAAGTAATATGGATACGTGAGCTTATATTCTTGCTACTTGATCCTGAATAACAGAATGTTCAACTAAATTTTCTACAACTATTTTACATACTTCTTAAATGTAAGAAGTAAATAAAGCAAATGGTTTTACATAAACAAAACCTGCATTTGTAGCCTGATTGGTGAAAATGATATTGTGCAACACACAAATTTGTGTTAATTCACATCATTTTCATATCGTATCTGTTTATTAGAAAGAGTTTTGCGTTCAAGATAGGGAACTATTATGATGAGTAGAAATATTTAGACAGTCCTTAAACCATGAGCGGTACTTTGATATTCTTTGACCCCTGATTGCTTCACAATTATCTGATATATATATATATATATATATATATATATATATATATATATATATACATATGTATATATATATATATATATATATACATATGTATATATATATATATATATATATATATCTATTTAATATTTAAAGACGTTCCTGTCTCATTATGTTCGCTATTATTACTAAAGTCGAAACAAACACCAACTGAAATACATGAAAATCTTCTCAATAAAAAGTACAAAAGGATCCCATTTTATACTTTTTCAGTATATTTATATATATCCTTATTTGCAGATTTATTTTGTTATTTTAACGAATCAAATAATTATTGAATTTCAATATCCTGAGAATGAAACTAATAATCAATTTCTTTTTGCTATGAGAGGAATTATAAAAGAGTCCTATCATTTTACTGTGAAAAGGTAACTATGTGCATTTGTTCTTTCGTTAAAAGTATGATAATATTGGTATTTGACTATTCAATTTTTTTTTTATCTATTTATATTACTTTCACTTCTAATTCCATTTAATGGTTTTTCCTGATTATATGTTTGGAATGCTTTTTATAAATCTTAAATCTCTCATGAAATATATAATAAACATTTAAATACAAATTATATGTTCCCTTTGATATATCCATATACATTGCAATATTTCCTCTTATGTCTCAGAAAAAAATTACACTATAATATCATCCATGAAGATAGATAATCATGGTAAATTAATGAACGTTGGAAACTGCTGTAGATTACATGAAATTTAAGAGAATTATCAAGACTTTATATAAAAGCATATCACTCCTAATTAAAACTAAACTGCTGAACCTAAATATTCTAATATACTTGAATATTAAAGATACAACTTAGATGAATGATTCATTGTGTGTGTGTTTGTGTTTGTGTCTGTATGTATAAATAAATGACTCACACACACACACACGCATATATATATATATATATATGTGTGTGTGTGTGTGTGTGTGTGTATGTGCGTCTATGCATATATTCGTTTATATATACAGACACAAACACACACACACACACACACACACATATATATATATATATATATATATACATAAATGAAGTTACATTAATTTTACACGTATTATAGTTAGTCAAACCCCATTTTAACATTAACTGAGAACAATGAGGACCAAAAATTTACTGTTAATGAGTCAGTAGATTAACCTATGCCAACAACTTCCCCCCCCCCAAAAAAAAAAAAAAAAAAAAAAAAACGCTCACATATGCGGTAAGGCTGTGTTTAGTAGCGAGAACTGTTTAACCTTGAGCGCGACACCATTTATGAATCCATAAATTGCATGATTCAAGTATATCGAGTAGACTACGATATTCTTTTTATTACTTAGACGACGATAATACTAGTATGAGTAGGTTACCCTCGTTTTTATGCTTTTATGATATGCTCCCTAAGTTGTGTTCGAATGAAAACTCCTAGGATTGCTTGTGGAATTATTATTATTATTATTATTATTATTATTATTATTATTATTATTATTATTATTATTATTATTATTATTATTACTGTATATCATTGCAGTTACTCAACGCTGGCTATTGATTTAATATGACAAAATCCTTAAAGACTTTTCACTAGTACAATAACTGCTTCTACATTAAAGTATTTATATTTACGTATTTATATAAAATATCAGGTAAAGTATAGATAATAATATTTCTTAGTTCTTTTCTTCTTGTTTATCAATAATTTCTTTCATGATACCGGATGTTCTTGATAGAATTACGTATGCAAAATGGACAAATAGCCAGAAAATTCTTCATAAGATTTACAGTATATGAAATTCCATAAGCTTTACAGACAGAATTCTGTTTTAACACCAACATTTTTTTTTTAAACATCTGAACTAATAGTCAGTTCATGTTTTGATGTGTATTCCTTCTAATCCCTAACTAAAACCTCTTGAACGAGCGTGAAAGTATTAGTTTATATTATAATTTCCCCTAAGGGTAACTCACTTGATCTGAAAAAAAAAAAAAAAAAAAAAAAATATGGCAGAATACAATTTCCAATATGATCAGGTAAAATGGTATCGCTCATAAAATTGTTATACATAACGAAAACTATCATTTTTTTAAAAATTTTTTTTGTTTATATTTTCTTTTTTATTCTTTACTTAAATGAGTATAAACAGATTATGGGGGTAAGATTAGCCCTTTTCTATAGCCATAATCATTGATTAAACCCCATAATGAAATAATAGAATGTAACAGTGAGGTGTAAAATCAGTTTCACAACCGTTGCTGTGCTAGATAGAAAATAAACAGATGAAACATTTTTTTTTTCTCACTTCTAAAGATATATTGTTTGAAACATCAACTGCTGATTAAATAAAGATATATAGTTAGCTTTTAAGATAACTAGAAACAAGGTGTGCACATTTGATTCAGTAGTCGTTAGCCTCCCCGTAAAATACATAAGTTTCACGATATACCTAAAGGTTATTTTATGAGGTTTTATGAGGGATATATAAAAGATATAGTGCTTATGGATGTTCTTGCTGCAGCATAATGGAAATTACCTAATAGTTA
>NC_090728.1:124929787-124937287 GCF_036898095.1 Palaemon carinicauda | reverse complement strand
TAGATACATATACACATACTTTAGTGACTAGAATATTACAATAACATAGTATAGAATAGTTATCACGATTATCCTTAGCCATATCATATTGTGTTTCAAGACATATATTCTATAAAGCACTTGATAAACGCTATTAGGATTATTTAACAATGGCAATGTTCTATTTAAGAATCGCAATTGAGGGGATAAATAATAATAGCTTAAATGCTGGACATTATAGAAATACAATCGCAATGCACATATTTCAGAATACACCTCATAGCACACACTTGTTGACCTGTATAGAATATTTGGGAAATATTCCAGTATATAACCGTAGTATGACGTAGGCTATCGTACAAAGCCTAACAAACCTGGGACCACCCGGCAGAGACGCTCCCTAGACGGTGTTGGCCCGAGCTGAGTGTACACGCTACGAGGACCAATGACCGAATTATAAGATTTGGGTTTCGCACCAGTGACCACGCTTGGTTACTGTAAACACATGGCAACGAGGTGTACTTTGCAATTAATATATTAGTCTAACTATAGTTACAAAGACGGTATAGAATTTTTAATAATGTATTTATACTTACCATATTCCAATAAATGAGGTTCACTGCAAATGATTTCTTAAAATACCTACCAGCTCTCCTGAACATACACTTGAACAAAAACCAAGAGGGAGCTAATAGATTTACAGACATGGACGTTTGGACGAATCACACTAAACGTTACATAAGACAAAAACGATACACACAAGAACACACATATATAATATTTGTTCCTGCCACATACTCCCCCCATTCGAGAAAATGTCGTCCAGACATTTGTAAAAGAGTATGCACATGGTTAAGTAACTGGTGAAATATCAAAATTTGATATATGAATCAGAGCCAATAATAGTGCTCATCCAAAATAGCACAGACAAGCTTGCTCAGCATGTTGACCCTGTTGGCAACTCTTGAAGGATACAAAAAATGAGACATCTCATATGCCTTGGCATGCAACCACCGTGGAGTCCGGCGCTGTCGAGTTGACCAACGAGGGGGAGGAATAGGTTCTTCAGGACCTCTAGCAGCAGCTTCCTCAGGCTCCTCTTGGGAAAAAGGCTGTGAACTCTCTGGATCAGCAGCTGGCATAACTCATTTTTCAAATACCTGAATTTCTTCCTCACTCTCTTCCAGAGCAGTCTGAATATTTGGCACGGTGTCAGGAACAGGAACCGCGGGTTCCACAACCGGCTCTGCTGGTTAAGGTGGACTCCTTGGAGGCATTGGAATAGGACGTTTTCCTGGAGTAGGGACAGGCACGGGTTGGTGGCAAGGGCAAAGTCATATGCCGGACTCTGAAGCATCAGAATCATCTGATGAGTTTGTACCAACCGTGTGTCACACAATTGTACATAATTCCTTTTGTATATATTATGCTTGTATCTTCGCTCTTCCCTCGCACTAAAACGAACATGAAAATTCATGTCTGCTGTTTTCCTCTGTAACATTGTCATTTCCTTAAACATGTATTTTCCTGTTGCCTTGAGGTTTTGTATATAAAGGAGAGTGTTCTTTAATATAGTACTCAGTTGATTACTTCCTGCCTTTGAGTCACAACCTTCTCCCTCATTCGTCACATTGGTGACCCCGGAGTGACTCGCTCCTCCCGCCTCCCTCCCCCTCCACCTCTCACCGTTACTATGACGCTGTCAACGCATACCTTCTGCAGCAGTACTCGCCGTCGCCAGTCGCCCGTATAGCAACGGCTTTTCAGCTCTCTCAACAACCGTTGGGGGACCAAAGGGCTTCGCTCACCCTCGAGAAAATGACCAGTATCACTCGCCTGCAACCTGCCGCAGACAGCTCTCCTCGTGAGGTGAACCTACTTCGTGCCCTTATGGACAGCCACTTCATGACCTTCAAAATCTCCATCAACACCTCCACTCGTGACGAAGAGGACACCTATTCAACTTCAACCGAAGCTGACGTGAATGCTGTAGGACATACACGCCTATGAATGCCGTAGGACATACACGCCTATGAACGCCATAGGCCTATGAATGCCGTAGGACACGCCTATGAATGCCGTAGGAGACACGCCTATGAATGCCGTAGGACACACGCTTATGAATGCCGTAGGCCTATGAATGCCGTAGGACACACACGCCTATGAATGCCGTAGGACACACACGCCCATGAATGCCGTAGGACACACTCACCTACCCCGTGACGAGCCGGAGCGGCAACACAGCCATCCATCATCCACCACTCTCTCGCACCCCAACCATCGACTTCTACAGACACTCACTGCCGCTAATCGGCGCAGTTTTTACTACTACCTCTCAAGATTCAGAGCACCTATTTAACATGTTCAGTATGTCATTTTTAGAGGGGGAGCCATATACCAACCGTGTGTCACACAATTGTACATAATTCCTTTTGTATATATTATGCTTGTATCTTCGCTCTTCCCTCGCACTAAAACGAACATGAAAATTTATGTCTGCTGTTTTCCTCTGTAACATTGTCATTTCCTCGAACATGTATTTTCCTCTTGCCTTGAGGTTTTGTATATAAAGGAGAGCGTTCTTTAATATAGTACTCAGTTGTTGTTTCCTGCCTTTGAGTCACAACCTTCTCCCTCCTTCGTCACAAGTTACTGGCATTGGCTACAGTAGGATCTACACTGGTCATAGATAACCTGTCCATTGATTTGGGCTCTACTGAGACAATGTTGTCTATCTGGTCCTCTGTTGCGCTGCTCAAGGGAAGTAGCAAGTTCCAATGTAGAGTTTTCTTTGGTCTCTTCTTGTCTAGAGGTTGGACAACATGGACGGGAACTTCGGAGTTGGGACGACTGATGACAAAATAAACATCTGGTTTCCAACGATCAACTAATCTGTGGGGTCCCTGTAAAGGCCAAATTCCTGATGAGGACTTGATTCCCTTCTCTGAGGACACCAGAACGAGCATGTAGGTCATAATTCCTTTTCTGTTTTGCCTTCTGGTCAGTACTATGCGCTGATGCTGACTCGTAAGCACTCTGGAGTGACTTCTACAATTGACTGATGTAGTCTTTCTGGGATTCTGCTGCCTCTTGAGCCTGCAGGACCTGATCCAGACCAAAACGAAGATCAACGGCGAGGCAAGGTGACTGTCCGAACATTAAACAATGAGGCGAAAACCCTGTTGTTTCATTCTTGGTAGAGTTGTATGCATGGACCAATGATGCAGCCTGTGTCTTCTAATTCTTCTTCCGCTCAGGCTTCAGCGTACCTATCATGTCGAGAAGTGTACGATTGAATTGTTCACACTCGCCATTCCCTTGAGGATGAGACAGTGTGGTACAACTTTTCTCCATACCCGCCAGATTACAGAGTGACTGAACCACCCTGGACTCAAAGTTCCAACCCTGATCTGAGTGGAAAACATAATGACAGATGAAGTTTTTGAACAGAAGCTTAGCTGTGGTTGGTACTGTCTGATTCTTGAATGGATAGGCTTGGGCGTACTTTGTAAAGTGATCGGTGATGACGAGGATGTTTTCCACTACACCTTTCGAAGACTTTAACTTGAGATAATACATGCAGTCTAACTCGAAAAATTGCTGATATTAACCAAAGGAACACTCTGGTTGACGACGCACTTCCGTCTGGTACAAGGCAGGCATCCCCTGATGTAGTTAGTAACTGCTGTTGACATACCAGTCCAGAGGAAACGGTCTTGAAGAAGAGAGAGTGTCCGATCACGACCGAGATGACCAACTTTGTCATGACATCCATCCAAGGCCCTCTGGTGAAACTTACTGGGAAGCACAACCTGACGATTTGGTGATCCAAGGACGAGTGTGTTCCGGATCAAGGTTCCATCTTCCAAGGCAGGATGAATCTTTACTGCATCAGTTGCTCAACTGCCAAATTATTTAGGGAACATTTCTCAAAAGATTTCTCTCCCAGCTGACTGATGAATTCCACGAGATGGGGATCTTCTCTCGGGGGTAACCTCCAGTCTTCCTTGGTCATACTATGGAGACTATCTGTGGGCAGGGTTGATACCTGGCACTGTTGAGAACAGCAGATTGACTCCACAACTGGAACGTCTACTTGGACAGAAGAAAATACTGCGTGAACAACTGGACTGGACACCTTTTGACAAATGGAACTTGGCCATTTGATACAAGATAGGGCATCAGCATTTACGTTAGTTTTGCCACTCCAATAAACGATGGAGAAATTGTAATTACCCAACTGAGAAACCCAGCGATGTCCGGTGGCATCAAGCTTGGCAGAACTGAGAACATACGTGAGAGGGTTGTTGTCTGTATGGGCAGTGAAATTGGCTCCACACAAGTAATCATGAAACTTTTCACAGACGGCCCACATTAACGCGAGAAACTCTAACTTGTGTGCAGGGTAGTTCTTCGCAGAGTTCTTGAATCCACGAGAGGCATAAGCAATGATGCGTTCCTGACTTTCCTGCTATTGATAGAGGATTGCCCGTAAGCTCTCAGAACTGGCGTCAGTATGGAGAACAAATGGCTGCTTGCAGTCAGAACACCTCAACAGTGGTGCGGAAGTAACACGGGCGATTAACTCGTCAAATGCCTTCTGGTGCTCTTTATTCCAATGGATTGAGGCCGGTGGTTCCCGAGTTTTCTTGCCATGGACCTATGTAACTGGGCCTTCTGTCAGCTGATGCAGCAGACGAGCAATATGGGCAAAGTCTTGCACAAAACGACGGTAATATGCTACAAATCCTAGGAAACTCTGGACATGCTACACAGACTTCAGAATGGGCCAAGACTGAACACTGCTGATCTTCTTGGGATCTCTGTGGATACCACTCTCAGACAATACATGATCAAGGCATTTGATCTCCTTGGCAAAGAGATGACACTTTGAGGGTTTGAGCTTTAAACAAGCCTGCTGCAAGCGTTCAAACATGACCAGGTGTTCTTCAAACATAGACGAATAAACGATGATGTTATCGAGATACGTTCATGTCAGTTTATACATTAGTCTAACTATAGTTACGGTATAGAATTTGGAATAATATATTTATACATACCATTTTCCAATAAATGAGGTTTGCTGCTAATGATTTCTTAAAATACATACCAGCTCTCCTGATCTTATACATCAATAAAAACCTAGAGGGAGCTAATAAATTAACAGACATAGACATTTGGATGAATCAAACTAAAAGTTACATAAGACAAAGACGATATATAGAAGAACAAACATAATATTTGTTCCTGTCATATATATATATATATATATATATATATATATATATATATATATATATATATATATATATATATATATATATACACACACACACATATATATATATATATATATATATATATATATATATATATATATATATATATATATATATATATATATATATATATATATATATATATATATATATTATACACATATATATATATATATATATATATAGATATATATATATATATATATATATATATATATATATATACATATATATATATATATATATATATATATATATATATATATATATATGTATATATACACACACACATATATATATATATATATATATATATATATATATATATATATATATATATATATATATATATATAAATATATATACATGTATGTATATATATATATATATATATATATATATATATATATGTATATATATATATATATATATATATATATATATATATATATATATATATATATACATATATATATATATATATATATATATATATATATATATATATATATATATATATATATATATATATATCATAATCCTTGTATGAAAACATGTGTTACACATCAAGGTAAATGAACTTCATAACCCTAAGAATTCCACAAAACCAAACAACTCAGCATGTTGTTGTGGCAAGATTGCATCTTGCCTGCGAGGAAAGTTAGTAGCCTTTGTGAGTTATTTTAAACAAGGCACTCACCTGAGAGTGTTGGCTGTAGACAGTGTATTCCTGAACGTTTTGTAATAAAGTAAAAAACAAAAACAAAAAACATGTTCAGATGTGTCATTAGATGTTGACGTGGACATATTGGTATCAGGTGTACAAATACGTCTGTTTTTTTTTTATGTAGTGAGTGAAGTTGCTTTTTGAACTGGTAAAATAAAAGTTCTGGTTGCTTAGATACACAAGGACTAACATAGCAGACGCTGCTGCTGCAGAAGATGAAAACAAAGGAACAGTTAATGAACATATTCTTGGTTGAACGAGAAGAGGAGCTGCCCACAGCCACAGCACAAACGACACACATAAAGGAAGTCCAAATGCACACAGTTGAAAGTACATATGCATAACTGAGTGAAAATGATATTGTAGTTTGGAAACGGCCAGACCTCCAGGCAAGTGTTAGTCCTTTTGATGATCAGCGGCCAAATGAAAGTTTTCAGTTGATCGAAGTGCTTTTTAGAGACTAGGAATTAGCCAAGTGTGGGTGGTCAGAACGAGAAAATGCTATACAAGTAAGTAGATTGCTGAAAGTTGCTATGGCAAGGGAGGTAATGTGTTGGCCAAAAGATGGTTTAAGAAGTTACACTGAAATAAAACAATGTTTTATTGAAAAATATGCCTTTCCCGAAGCGAGAAATGAAGACATAAAAGAAAATTATAAGATGAAAATTAGCGAAGGTCAATTCATCCTTCGATGTGAAACTTGCATTTTTCGTGATTGTGATTCGGTCGCTACCCAGAGTGTCAATCACTATATTTGTTAGCAAATATAGTGTGCGCGATACAAAAAATTTAAGACTTTTTGCCAGAAGAAGAAATGACTGAGAATATATAGCCCAATTCCAAGACGTTGGCAGCCATCAGAGGCACTCATCAACCCTAAAACGGCGGAGGGGAGAACGCAGTCAGCAGGTGAGAAGAGTCTTCAAATGTTGGCAGCTTGGGGGAGAGGGGCCCCGACAAGTGCAGTACCCTATCTAAGGATCCCCCAGCTGTTACACTCTTCAGGCCTACAGTCATCTACCTTGAGAGTGCCCAGCGAAAAATGCCGAGGTCGGGCGGGCTGTGGCACACGAATATCTCCCCCCGCCCAGTATCCGAGGAAAAAGAAACAGATGAAGGCGAAGACTAAAGAGATTGATGCCCCACACCGCATGACTTCAGAAGCCACAGCCGAGGCCCTTGAGAGAGTGACGATGACAGACGTGGTAGAGCAGGCAATGGTACCTCCATTGGTAACCCCGACCTCACCCCCGCAGTACTAGACAGAGGACCATGGAACTGTGGTGTTGCTGCCGAGGTCATTTGCCCGTACCCTATATATCCTAATGGCCAGCTAGGAATGTTAGCAGTAAGGATTGACCTACCAAATAAATCCATTTGAGCACTCATCGACACAGGAGCCAGCGTTTCACTGATTAATAAAAGACTCTCTTCAAATCAACTACAGTCAGCGGCATCCATTATCCTCGACACGCCAGGAGGAAACAACACATGAACCATACAATGATCGTCAAC
>NC_090728.1:124919787-124922287 GCF_036898095.1 Palaemon carinicauda | reverse complement strand
GTATGTTATCTCTGTAGCGAGAAAATTTAATTGATGCCGTTACTCTATTTCACTTTTAACCATGTAATTTTTTATTTAATTTCTATTGTAACTTTAACATTGTTTATTCTTGATTTTACCGTTATATATAGCGTTATTGCAACCTCTCGTGTCTTTACTGCCATAATTTACTATTATTATTATTATTATTATTATTATTATTATTATTATTATTATTATTGTTTAGGACATTGAAACTTTTTTTAATTATGATAGTCTCACCACTCCTGGTGGGTCTGATGTGTTCGTTAGAAGTATAGAAGTAGTAATCTCCCCTGGTCTGAGAACCATCTAATCAGCGCACAGGAACTATTACTAGCTTTTTGTATTCCTTGAGAACAAGAAAAGCAGGCTAGGGAAAAACCAACTACAGCGAACGAACAATTTAATATTTTCCACATTTATAAAAATAGAACGTTGTGTAGAGGGAATTCTAAACACTTTTATCTTCATTACTTTCAGCAATGACAATTTTCATTAATGATAACGACTTTCACGGCATATCTCAAATTATCTCCAACATAAATTGAATAATAAATGATGGAAACGCTAATAAAATTATCATCAAATATTATCAGTAGCCTGATGATCTGCCCATAATTGTAAAAACAATTAAATTGGGTCACCGTATTATTCCTCCGGTCTGAACATGAAGGCAAATTTATCAGTTCAATAACAATTACAAACCCCCAGAGACACCTTATGACTTAATACACCTATGTGAAAAAAAAAATCATCATATTTGAACTATGCGCCACATTTAAACTATTGAGAGATATAAAATCAAATAAAAATCCGGTTGCTCCCGTAATTTCAAAACTCTTTTTTTTTTATTACCCATAAAGACTGAAAGTAAGTTTCAATGCCACTATTCTTAGAATTTTTATTACCCATAAAGACTGAAAGTAAGTTTCAATGCCGCTATTCTTAGAACTTTGTTATATCTTATATAATACATTACTAAATTTCAAACGGGATTGTCTTTACTGTCTCCCAGAATTATCACAATGATAATTGTAATCATTCCTGCAAGAGTAAAAAAACTATTAGAATATCCATACAAGACTAAATTCAGACTTTACAATGGCCTTTTATAAGAAATCTATCCCCATAACACTTTTGTTAATAATCTCATTGCCACCTTATTGACAAATATCATCAAAGTGATTGCTGCTACTAAATGGTTATACCCTCTCTAATATATAAAGAAAACCATACGCTTTGACATCAAAGTTTTGCATGGCGAATCTCAGAGCACCTTCTAAAAGGAATCTACTTTCAAGCCCTACGATTATATATCAATGTTCAACATTTATTATTTTAACAGTTTGGTTTATTTCTACCTACCACCATCAGCAACAAGTATTGATTTCCTATTTTAAGCAGTACTGAGGGATCTTCGAAAATGTATCTGCGCTAAAAACCACATCTACTATTATTGAAAAACTAGTAGAGGAAAAGTTTAATATAGTTTCTAGAAAAATAATTCAATCATTAGTTATAAATGATAAATAGAAATAACAATATCAAGACATGATTGTGCAGGAAACATTAAATTAGTTTCTTAGTCACACAGAAAATCGACGAAATGACGAAACAGATATCTTTGTAAAATGTTGTTTGCTATGCATTGCAAATAAAAGACTGAGAAATAGCTTCAATATCCAAAAAATAGTTCCGGCGGGCTAAATAAAAAAAAAATCATGAACAGGTAAATAGTAAATTGGAACTACTAATCTTGTTTACAGATATAAAGTACTGTAAAATCATCACGAGCAATCTATAACGAATTGACCAGTATCCTTTAAATTAAAATACATCAGAAAAAAAAAAGTTGAAACAAGAAATATAGATAGGAACAGATATTATTCACTAGTATCTAGTTTTCTTTGTTATTTTGTACAAAGTAGTATGACGACCAATTAAGTCATTCTAAACATACATTTTGTACATTGGACATTTTTTCTAAATTAAAAGGCCACTATTTTTTTCCTATTTCACTATTTATTTCGTGGGAAGAGTGGTGATTTCCTTTACTTAAACAGACGTTTTCCTCTTTCCTTTGCGTACCTCTTAAGTTTATGACACCGGGTTCTAGTTTTCTCTTTACAACAGCTCCATTGTCATCGCCACGGAGACCTTTATTACTCTTTACGCCGCCATGCATTGAATATGTAACTCTTCATGTATGGTTTTTCGATCTCGAATATGTGAAAGCTTAATAATGTTACTAGCTGAGGTATTGACATTTTTTATTCTTTTGCAAATTTCTTGCCAACTCATTGTGAACTTTTTTCCTAAGTTCAAATCCCGCTTTCTCTATATTTTCTTAAAATTTTCTCACTTATTGAAATATTTCTTTCCTTTGTCCGCCACTCAAAAAAAAAAAAAAAAAAAAAAAAAAAAAAAAATCTTACGGATAGTTTTTTGTATTCAAGATTTTTACTTTTCCATTTGGTTA
>NC_090728.1:124904787-124914787 GCF_036898095.1 Palaemon carinicauda | reverse complement strand
AGGACAAGTGAGGACCCAAACCAAAAATAGTGTATCACAAAAAATTAGGGGGCAGGTTTTAAAACACTACCTGCCGCCACTACAAAGTGTTTCAGTTCATGCACTTGTTTTGCGTAGTGTTTGTAAAACACTCTGGATGATTTCCATCCAGTATATGAACGTAGACTCTCAAAGTCCATGTACTGAAAGAAGTTCAGTGATGAAGCAATCTTTCTTGGATCACGATCTGCGGGAGTACTGTCCGGATCCGCTCTACGAATAAAGTAGGTGAGCTTCGCCCTTAGTTGATTTAGAGATAAATTTGATCCCGAAGTTTCTCCTCTAAAGAGCTGACCTCCCCTGAAGTCTGAAGTTCTACGAAGATAGACCTTTAGACACTGTACAGGACATAGAGAGACATCTTCCTTCAGAGGACAGATTCTCCAGGGACCCCACCTCTTTGTGGGTAGCTCGTTTTTAGCGAGAAATGATGGATCAGGGAAGAGATTGAGTTCTCCTAAATCTGTGAACTGAATGTGGCCTTCATCTCTCGATAGAGCCACTATTTCACTAACTCTTTCCCCAGAGGCTATTGCGAACAGGAAAATAACCTTTTGGGTTAGATCCTTAAGAGAACAATCTTCATTGTTCACCGATGAGGCATAATGTAAGACCTTGTCCAAAGACCAAGAGATGGGCTTTGGTGGTGCTGCAGGCCTAAGTCTAGCACATGCTTTCGGAATCTTGTTAAAGATTTCATTTGCCAGATCCAATTGGAAGGCATATAGGAGAGGTCTAGTCAAGGCCGATTTGCACGTATTTATCGTATTGGCCGCCAACCCCTGGCTATGAAGGTGGACAAAGAAGGACAGACAGAAGTTCATAGAAATTTCGTTCGGTCCTTTTGATTTAACAAACTCCACCCACTTCTTCCAGGAAGACTCATATTGTCTTCTAGTAGACTTAGCATTGTATTCTTCTAAGAATTCTATATTGCCTTCTGAGATCCCAGACATTTTTCTAACCGCTAGAGCAAGAAATATATGAAATGAAGGGTTTGGGTTCTCTGAGATAAACCGAAGGCATTTAATTTCTGAACCTTCGGAAATATACCTAGGATCGGAGCTAGGATCGGCCTCATCTAGTCTATCAGACCCATTAGAGGATCCTCGTACGGGTCTATTTAGCGAGGAGGTTTCTTGAAGATGCTCGTGATGAAGAGGTCGAACTGCAGTTCCGGGACTTGTTCCCATTTGGGAGGGAATATGTCTGCGTCCATGGACCATTCCAACTCTATCGCCTTGGATCGTGATAGAGTATCCACTGTCACATCATGGATCAGATGTAAATGAACTGCTGTTAGGTGCCATCCCTTTAGGAAAAGGATAGGTAACATCACTAAGACTGTACGAGACGTTCGATTGGGACGTCTTATTATCGCTTCGGTGTACCAGCTCAGATGTAGGGAGTCTGATCTGTGTGGAGGGTGCTTCCCCGCCCACGAAAGGACCAGCAGAGTCCTGGGACTTTAGCGTTTTAACTTTTGTTAAAGAAGCGATTAAAGAGGGACCGATCTCAGTCTTTTTTTATCTCTTCAAGCATTTAACGCATGTTTTCTCCAGGCTCTTAACGCATCTTTCCGATGTGCACTTTGCACTAGGTCTGTCACTATTGCGAACTGGGTAAAGTTTAGCACTTTTCCTTGTTGGCATTTTGGGAATCTGATCGATTAGCTGAATCTCCTGACAGACCTCACGAGCTCCTTTTAACTTCCCGAGGGAAAAAGAAGCTGATGTGACTGAGGGCTTCGATGGTTTTGTAGCCATCGAAACCCTAGAGCTGGAGAAAGTCGAGACTTCTAGAAGCATATCTTGCATCTGGGATGCCCAGGAACCGGGTCATCACTATGAAGATACTTAGGACTGTGAGTCTGATGCGTATCTATTCTAGGATGAATGTTACTCTCCGTGACATGAATCCTAGGCCGGAGGAAGGGGGGTGGTTGACTGGAAGGTTCCAGAGGACACCTTTCAGGTCTGATAAGACTACGAACACCCTTAGTTGGAACAAGGTCCATATGTTCAGAAGGATTAACATTCAAAACTTGCAGTTTATTATGAACTTGTTGAGTAGCGACAGGTTCAGAATGACTCAGAGACTTCTTGAGTCCTTCTTGTGAAAACAAAATAGCCTTCTCTGGAACTCGATGAGCCGTAGCTTTCTTACTACCTGTATGCTCTATAGCTCTCAGGTATACTCTTCCAGGAGGGTTTTGAACTGTAGGAGGAGGTAAGGAGATAGTAGTAGGGACATTTCTGTTTCCCATCAACGGCTCATCTTGAATAGGCTCTGGACCGCAGGATCGAAGGTCCTGCGATCCTGAAGGAATGTTCCTCCTAGCCGAAGCGTCTTTATGCTTCGAACTGCCAGTAGGTTTAGACTTTTGACCATCTGCCTGTAGCATCTTGGTCACTAGAATAATGGGCCGTTGTTGAGCAGCCCAGATATTTCCAGTATTTTCGATCTTCTTTTTAGGTTGGGGACCCACAACCACGGAAGATTTTCTCTTTGAGGGAATGCCCCATTTTTGGGGAAGACTTATGTTTTCCGTGGTGGCATTCTTAATTACTTCCTTAACGACCTCTTGTGGGAAGAGGTATTTACCCCAGATGTTGGAAGATATTAGCTTCCTTGTTTCGTGTTTCACCGTTGCAGCAGCAAACACAAACTCTCTACATGCTCTCCTAGCCTTCACAAAGGCGTAAAGGTCCTTTACCAAGGTAGCCATATGCATTTTGGCTAAGACCATGAGCATGTCTGGGGTGTTCTCGTAAGTTGAACACAACTCTATGTAGTTTTGTAGAGAAAGGAATGTCGCCAGTCTCTCCTTTGACTCGTGTTCATTAAACAAGAGCAAATTGGACAATTTAGGGAGATACACATTGAATTGTCGACTTGCGACATCCTTGTCTAATTTTCCTACTGAAAATGTCAAATGGACTTCCTTCCAATCCTTTTCCTGTCCGGGAAAAGCTGGTGACAAAGGCTTGCACTCATCGAGTGTGGGACATGACTCACCCGCCTTTACATCTTTGATAACGGAAGTAAATGCCTACCCCATAAAGGGGAAGGAGAGTGAAGCAGGAGCAAGAAAGGCAGGGTGTATGTTATTCACTGAGAAAACCATCGTCTCTGAAATATCCGCCTTCTTCAGATTACCTGAAAGGATAGTCTGTGCCTTATCATGATCAAGAATCATGACCTCCTTTTGTTCCGTTCCTTTTCTTGTCTTTGGTTCGAACCTCAGTCGAACCCAACAATTAGGGAAAGCCTCAAAGCTTGGCCAAAATTGGATTTTGTCCAAGGGAACAGTACCTATTTTCTCTGAAATGAAGAGATTGCCATTTGAAATCGACATCTGCTCCGCAAACTTCCAGGGATTGGTTATGGAGCATGAAAGAAGGTCTTGAATCATGGGTCGTTTAACTGACCCGTGGGAAGCAACAAGAGGAGCTTTACGAGGTTCTATCTTGTGTTTTACTTCCTGCTTTTTGCTTTGTTTACTAAAGCTCTTTATCTGATTCTTAAGTTGGATACATAATTGTACCACATTATCCAATAGAGGGGTAAAAGACGAAGATGTTGACATCGATGGCTCTTTAGCCGGCAGAGGCGGAGGAAAGTCCGATACAACATATTTCTCTTCTACCCTAGGGCACTTCTTGCCCTCGATCCCAAAGGTTTTCTCGCCATCAGGGAACGTAGTTGACTCCTGAGGCACTACTATTTCCTCAATTAGCTATGGAAATAATAGCTTACGCATCCTATCATTAGGTAGGAAAGGTCCCGGAGAGATCTTTTGGAAGCCTCTCACCCAGTTACGTAATTTATACTGTGCTATATCCTTAGTCTCTGTAGACTTGGGATTATCAAAACCTTCAGACATCAAGGTCCAACATATATTGCAACCCTGTGGGTTCCAATAATGTAGGGATCCGGAAATAATATTGCAGGGGGCATGTAACCTGCCAGTATTATGACCGTAAAAGTCCTTACTCTTGGCTCTGCAGCGGACTGCCGTACAAGGTATCTGGTGTTCCTTCTGTAAAGAAAGGAAAACCAAATGAGTATATAATGGATTATTACTTTAATAATCAACATGTAAATGTCATCTACAACAGAATAGCTTAGGATAGAAGTTATAAAGGGATAGTAGGAGATACATACCTGTATACCTCCGCTAGTAAATGCTGCTACCTCCCCTCAGTATTAACTTACATGGAGCTTTTTCTGTGAGAAAATCCAAGTAGAAGGGTTATTTACCCTTAGGGGTAGAGAAGTATCAATTAACTATCCCAAAATTGTTAATACTGTGGGGTCAGGATGACTGATTTCAAATCAGACTATTGAAGAAATTATTCCTTCCAAATATAAGCGGTATCAGCAGAAAACTCGCTGAAGGATACCCAAGGTAAGTTAGGAAATACTACTGTATCATGGTACTGTAGTTTCTAAATTGCAAAAGTCTAAATTGCAACATATCGACTACTGTACCTATGTAATACAGTCTTATCATTATGCTGCCTACAAGGCAGCATATGACAGTAGGGTCCATCTAGCACTAGATGGAACAGGAAAATAAAGACATATGAATGTATATCCTACTCGGGTCATTTGCTGTAGTCTTCCTGCTATATTAAATCATAGAGTTTCCTGATCAGGGAGACTCAAAGAAAAAAGGGGCTGTACCCTTTACGGGATAGGAGTGTATTACTCTTGCATGAAGTATTTAATATTGCAGGATAATCCTAAACTGATTTCTAATCAGGATATTGAAGAAATCATATTCATTCAATATAGGATTAGGCTCAGCAATTGCCCGAATTGGATATCCAAAATATATGGGAAAAAACCACTAGTATAAGACATATAGTAGTTTTCTATCTACAGTATATTCTATACTGAGATATACTGGCTATCTGTATAACCTATACAGCAGTATATCCGGCATGTTGCCGGTCTGGCTAGGATATGTCTGCATATACAGTAATTAAGGAAGAAAAGTCTAATAGACTATCTTTTTTCCGAAAGAAGGTTCTAATAGAAAGGGAGAATGTAACATTCAGGCTTCTACTGTTGCCAGCAACCAGACGACAGTACTGGTACGGTTGGCGCGCCGCGTTGCCGGTCCTGCCGGCAGCATACAAGCAACCAAACCTAAAGTTACAGTCCAAGGCAGGACTGAGAACCTTGGGAACAGAAGGGACTAACCACTCACAGCCATCATGGTGACAGTCCATGATTGTCAGCAGCCATCTTGGTTGCCGGCCAGGCCAGCAAAAGGCTATCATGCCGACAACCGCCGACAACGTCGGCAGCCGCCGGCAATGTCGGCAACTACCGACAATGTCGGCATCTGCCGACAATCCATGACTGTCGGCAGCCCTCTTGGTTGCCGGCCAGGCCGGCAAAAGGCTATCCTGCCGACAACCGGCAGCAACGTCGGCAATTGGCGACAACGTCGGCAATTGGCGACAACGTCGGCAGCCGCCGGCAATGTCGGCAGCCATCTTGGTTGTCGGCCAGGCCGGCAGGCGGCAGTTTGCCCTGCCGTCAACCAGGATGAGAGAGGTAGTCTGGCTGCATCCAGCACTCTACCGATAAGGTAAGGATGCAGGATGTCAGCCTAAAAGGCAATGGATAAACCATTAAAAAGGGAAAGGAACTGTCAAACTTGACAGTCCTAGCACCTATAAAAGGAACTCTGTTTCTGTATGGTATCGACAGAATCCGGGTGCTAGGAGAGACTCAGTTCTCCAACCCAGAGACTGCCGACACAGTCAAGGGGAGGGGGGGGGGGACACTGTGCCTCCTCCCACAAAGAGAAACAGGATTCCAGTGCCACGTTATCCTAGCTAAAAGGGAATTACTTTCAGCCCAGGGAACTGTGGCACAGGACTAGTCTTTTAGTCGCAAGGAGAAAATGGTATACTACCATAACCAAAGCGACTATGGAGGACTAACCTCCATTGTCGGTAACCTTGTCGGCAGGGGAGTAAAGGTATCCCACAACCAACTCACCCTGTCGTACGGTCAACGAGAAAAGACTAAATACTCTGAGATTCTGACCAAATCCCAAAACCTGCTGGTATATCCACAACCAAAGGTTAAGGGGATAGGCAGAAACCAAACCCCAGGTCAGCCATTTCTGAATAATATTCAGGCATGGCCATAAGGGTTGTAGTCTGGGACTACACTCAGAGGGAAAGGGATTACCTTTAGGTCTCCGAAGAGACGTGAGAAGTTTCATAACATTACAGGAGGTATCAGTCTCCAATGGAATGAAAACAAAACACAAAGGTAAACGGGGAATGTCGAACATATAGACAGTGTCCAGGTTAGGCTAACTAAGCTAGACGAGTTCTCGATTACCTAAATCACCGAAACTCTAACTATACGATCGACAGAGGAAAATTAAATAATTATGCATATAATCACATCTTCACAAGAATATGCCTAAATAGCTAATTAATTACGAGAATTAAATAAGGCTATTTAAAAACTGGAAGTCGTTCTGCTAACTAAATAACGCATGCCAAAGAACGACAGTGTCCATGGCGCCTCCAGTAAATGACCTAGCTCTAAAAACACAATGAATACTCAATATCATTGAGAAACAAGAGCTAAAACATATTCAGAGTAAAGACCCGATACTCAACTTTCCGAAGACGGAAAAAGATGAAGAAAGCATAATAATAATCCTTTAACCAATCAAAATAATTTCATTAACTAGAAAATACCACCGAGCGAAATCGCTACAAATAAAGGAATGGCCAATATCGTAGGGATAGCGCTGTTGTACTATCGATAGTAGTAGGGAACGGGGATGGCCCTTGAAGGGCCCCCCTTTTATTTTTGCCACACCTCCTCGAACGTAAACTCTATCTGGGGTGCAGATTGCTATGAGGTGTGCCATTACGTCCTTACGCGCTATCCCTTCTTAGAATTTTAAGGGATATTCGCTCCAGGAGTTAAAATTCTGGGTACCTTCGGTAAATTATCTGGGATATATCACTGTAGTCACATATAACCTAGGAATCTACTAATGAAGGAACTTCCATCAGGACATGGCTTGAGCCCCAAATATATATATATATATATATATATATATATATATATATATATATATATATATATATATATATATATATATATATATATATATGTATATATATATATATATATATATATATATATATATATATATATATATATATATATATATATGTATATATAATCAAACAGCCACACACACACACACACACACACATATATATATATATATATATATATATATATATATATATATATATATATATATATATATATATATATATATATATATAATATATATATATATATATATATATATATATATATATATATATATATATATATATATATATATATATATATATATATATATATATACATTATTCCGTTCTGGAGTTGGTATCGTATGGCGGGCAATAGAATAGCTAATTCGTGCAAAACCCCAGATAAAAACATTGAAAGTTAGTACGTAAGAAAATAGTACAGTAAGCGCTGTACTACATTATACTTATATATAATATACATGTACTGTACAAAACATCTATATAATAAAAAAAGCATTACAGGTATAAATAAAAATTATATACTGTACGGTAAAGGAATAATTAAATTTTCTTTACATCAGGAGTGACGTGACTTGAGCTGGTAGTGGGTGGGGGTTGTGGGGGGAGGAGACGGTATATATAAAATCGTATTAATGCTAATTATGTTATGTACACTTAATAATAAATTTATTCTTCCTTTACTGTAAACATTTAAAATTAAAAATTATTTTTTTTAATATTTGTGTCTTTTGAAAAAAATTTTATGACTTTTTTTAGAACTTAAAAAATTACTCTTTTATAGCTTTTTCAATAGAATCCATCTCTACCTCCTCCCCGACAGTCTGTCTCCTACTACGTAGCAATTCCTACAATTGTGTATGTGTGTGTGTGTGTGTGTGTGTGTGTGTGTTTGTGCATACACACACGAGTGTGTTTGTATCAATATTTGTTTTAGTTAATAAAGGAACTCAGATTCGCTGATATTACTTTTTTGGTTACATTTAATTGTCTTTCAACTCGTTGACGCTGTTAAAAATCATAAGTACTCTAAACACACTTTTGTTTAATCTCTCTCTCTCTCTCTCTCTCTCTCTCTCTCTCTCTCTCTCTCGGAAAAAAAAATAATAGACATCTCTAACACTCTAACAGCGAAGAAGAACAAAAGAAAGAGAGAGAGAGAGAGAGAGAGAGAGAGAGAGAGAGAGAGAGAGAGAGAGAGAGAGATTTTATTTAAAGAACATGTTAATGCTATGTTTAGAGAGAAACAGAAATAGAGAGAGGACTTTTTTAAAAGAGCTTGTTAATGCTATCTTAGTTTTCTTTGCTTCACTTTTTTCTTTCTTTCTGTTCATCTCACTGGCCCTTTTCACAAATGATCGTTGCCAACAATCTCTTTGTCCTTTATCCCTATCAACAATAGGCATTCCATTTCTTCCAGGTTATTGCTAGAATGTCTTTTCATAATAGTGACGTATGCAGTGACGTATGAGCATGGTGGTAGGCTAATGAATCGCACAGTCGTACCCGTAAGAACGGCCTAGTTTGAATTTTGGAATTCGATGCCGTAAGGAGGGGAAAATGTAACGAGGGGACGAATAAAACTTCGTATTCCACACCGTAACGTGACAAAAACGTAAGGTGGGGACACTGTATCCCGGGGATCTACTTATATATATATATATATATATATATATATATATATATATATATATATATATATATATATATATATATATATATATATCTACTTCATATTTGGGATCCTCGGACAGCTAGGTAGCGTCAGGTTCCAATTTCTTTTATGGTCTCTCGTCACATGGTTGGTTTCGACCTGGCCTTTCATTAGAAGGGGCTAGCGTTCGATCCCAAGTATGTGGTAGAAATTTATATCTATTTGAACACGATGTTGTGTTGATATTTATCCATATTGACTCATTAGGGGTAATTTGAATTAATTACTACCAATTGTGTCAGGTGGTGGGCCAGGAAATTGGGTAAAACTCGCTGATAAGAGACTGATGTCTCACCAGGTAAATCCTCGGACAGCTAGGTAGCGTCAGGTTCTAATTTCTTTTATGGTCTCTCGTGACATGATTGGTTTCGACCTGGCCTTTCATTAGAAGGGGCTAGCGTTCGATCCCAAGTATAAGGTAGAAATTTATTTCTATTTGAACACGATGTTGTGTTGATATTTATCCATATTGACTCATTAGGGATAATTTGAATGAATTACTACCAATTGTGTCACGTGGTGGGCCGGGAAATTGGGTAAAACTCACTGGTAAGAGACTGATATCTCGCCAGGTAAATCCTCGGACAGCTAGGTAGCGTCAGGTTCCAATTTCTTTTAGGGTCTCTCGTGACATGGTTGGTTTCGACCTGGCCTTTCATTAGAAGGGGCTAGCGCTCGATCCCAAGTATGAGGTAGAAATTTTTTCTATTTGAACACGATGTTGTATTGATATTTATCCATATTGACTCATTAGGGGTAATTTGAATGAATTACTACCAATTTGTGTCACGTGGTGGGCCGGGAAATTAGGTAAAACTCGCTGGTAAAAGACTGATGTCTCGACAGGTAAATCCTCGGACAACTAGGTAGCATAAGGTTCCAATTTCTTTTATGGTCTCTCGTGACATGGTTGGTTTTGACCTGGCCTTTCATTAGAAGGGGCTAGCGTTCGATCCCAAGTATGAGGTAGAAATTTATTTCTATTTGAACACGATGTTGTGTTGATATTTATCCATATTGACTCATTAGGGAATATTTTAATGAATTACTACCAATTGTGTCACGTGGTGAGCCGGGAAATTGGGTAAAACTCGCTGGTAAGAGACTGATGTCTCGCCAGGTAAATCCTCGG
>NC_090728.1:124883487-124888487 GCF_036898095.1 Palaemon carinicauda | reverse complement strand
TGATGCTGCAGAAGATGAAAACGAAGGAACAGTTAATGAACATATTCTTGGTTGAACGAGAAGAGGAGCTACCTACAGCCACACCATAAACGACACACATAATGGAAGTCCAAATGCACACAATTGAAAGTACATAGTCATAACTGAGTGAAATAATATTGTAGTTTGGAAACAGCCAGACCTCCAGGCAAGTGTTAGTCCTTTTAATGATCAGCGGCCAAATGAAAGTTTTCAGTTGATCGAAGTGCTTTTTAGAGACTAGGAATTAGCCAAATGTGGGTCGTCAAAACGAGAAAATACTATACAAGTAGATTGCTGAAAGTTGCTACGGCAAGGGAAAGGGAGGTAATGTGTTGGCCACAAGATGGTTTAAGAAGTTACACTGAAATAAAACAACGTTTCATTAAAAAATATGCCTTTCCTGAAGCAAGGAAGGAAGACATAAAAGAAAATTATAAGATGGAAATTCGCGAAGGTCAATTCATTCTTCGATGTGAAACTTGTAGTTTTCGTGATTGTGATTAGGTCGCTACCCAGTGTCAATCGCTTGTTAGCACATATGGTGTGCGCGACAATAAAAATTTAAGACTTTTTGCCAGAAGAAGAAATGACTGAGAATATCTAGCCCAATTCCAAGACGTTGGCAGCCATCAAAGGCACTCACCAACCCTAAAACGGCGGAGGGGAGAACGCAGTCAACAGGTGAGGAGAGTCTTCAAATCTTGGCAGCTTGGGGGAGAGGAGCCCCGGCAAGTGCAGTACCCCATATAAGGATCCCCCAGCTGTTACACTCTTCAGGCCTACAGTCATCTATCTCAAGAGTGCCCAGCAAAAAATGCCGAGGGCGGGCAGGCTGTGGCACAGGAATATCTCGACCCCACCCAATATCCGAGGAAAACGAAACAGATGAAGGCGAAGACTAAAGAGATCGATCCCCACCCCGCATTACTTCAGAAGCCACAGCCGAGGCACCTGTGAGAGTGAAGATGACAGACGTAGTAGAGCAGTCAATGGTACCTCCATCGGTAACCCCGACCTCACCCCCGCAGTACTAGACAGAGGACCATGGAACTGTGGTGTTGCTGCCGAGGTCATTTTCTCGTACCCCATATATCCTAATGTCCAGCTAGGAATGTTAGCAGTTAGGATTGACCTACCAAATAAATCCATTCGAGCACTGATCAACACAGGAGCCAGCGTTTCACTGATTAATAAAACACTCTCTTCAAATCAACTACAGTAGGCAGCATCCATTATCCTCGACATGCCAGGAGGAAACAACACATGAACCATACAATGCTCATCAACTTTAAGGTGGGATCTGTGAAGTTTACATATGATTTTTCTATCTTGCCTACCTTAGGAATTCCAGGAATCGAGGCTATTTCAGGAATTGATTCCATAACCAGTAATAAAATATTCATTTTGGGGAAGAAGATACAATAACAGTATAAGCCAGAGGGTGCATTTTGCCGACAGAAATTCTTCAGAGAGTTGGTGCTTGTGCGGGTATGGAGAGATACTAAAGTAAGCTAAAACCTGTATCTGAGAGAGGAGAAGTGTTGTCTCCTGAGACATTTACGAACATATCAGTGATCATGTGTCAGCCTCTTCCGGAAGGAACCAATGTCATTGTTAAACCCCATTACAATTGGGTGCATGTAGTCTTAGCGGGCATGTCAGAAATAAAAGAGGACAGAGGTGATATAACAATAGTTAAATTTTAAATAAAAGAGTTGTGTTAGGAAGTGATTCTGTGTGTGAGTTACAGTTATGTGAAAGTGTTATCAATTGGATTTTGGGAGTCACAACTCCAACATACAAAGACGAAAACACTCAGAAATCGAATATGCAAGCACGAAAACTATCTCCATCAGAATGTCAACCTGCGGTTAGTGGCCTTTTTACTAATTATTCTGATGTAATAGCCATTGGAGATGAGCCATCTTGGAGAATTGATCGATTTCCCTTTAGCGTTGAAACTAAGCAGGCTGAGCTGATCTGATCAAGGCCTTATAACGTACCCATTCATTTCTAGGGAGAGATAGAAAGGGAAATTAGTAAATTAAGGGAACAATGGATAATTGAGGAGAGGGAATCCCCCTGGGCTTCTCCAATTTTAGCTGTTAGGAACAAGGATGGCTCGGTAAGATTGTGTGTTGATTATAAGAAGTTGAATACAGTCACTAAGGATAATGCATTCCCATTGCCCTCGATCGAAGAATTCCATGAGAAGGTACTGAATAGTAAATATTTTACAATTATTCATTTGAAGTCCGGATATTATCAAATACCCATACAGGAAGACAGTAAATGTGAAAAGGCATTAATAGCTAACGATCAACTATTTCAATTTAATTTTCTTCCTTTTGGTGTTAAAAAGGTTCCAAGTCATTTGAGTAATGGTGGTGTTTTTGTCTCCCTTAATTGGCCAAAATGTTCTTGTTTATTTAGACGATATCCTAATAACAGGGAAAACGGCCGAAGAACATAATGATAATATTAGTAAAGTTTTAGAATCATAGTAACGTAATAGTATAGAAATAGATTTGTCAAATTGCGAATTTTTCTATAAACAGGTCGAATTTTTAGGTCACATAATAACCCCAGAAGTTATCCAACCCTGCCCCAGTAAAGTAGAAGCTATTAGAGATTTGCTCAGGCCACGTACCTTTAAGGAAATAGCGGGCTATCTTGGGTTCTCTGGGTATTACCATAAATTCATAAGAGGTTTTGGAGCTATAGCGAAACCCTTAGATGCTTTAAAGAAACAAAAAGTAATAAATTTTAGAGTGGAAAAAGAAAGATCCTTTAACCATTTGAAAGCTGTCTTAACTACCAAAGACTTACTTGCATATCCTAGATTTTACCACCCGTTTTTAGTGACAACAGATGTGAGTAGCATAGCTATTGATGCCGTAGTTTCTCAATGATATGATAAAAGTAGAGAGTGACCCATTTGTTTTGCTTTCAGGGCAGTAAAAGGGTCAGAAAAGAATGATAGTACATTCGACTGAGAGGCTTTGGCTATTCTTTCGATTATGGAGAGGCATCGGTACTTTTTATTAGGTCAGTCGAATGAGTAGCAAAGTGATCATCGCCCCCTACGTGAATTGTTTTTCAAAGGAGATTTGACATCTAGACAAGCGATATGATTTGAAAGATTGTTAAAGTTTAATAAAAAGGGTTTTCACCACATAGAAGGTAAAGCTAACAAGGTAGCTGATGCCCTTTCTAGAGGTGCAATAATAGGATTAACAATTAGGGCACAGAATAGAAAGAAGAACGTAATCAAAATATTGAAGATCTCCATCATAATAGAGAAAATTGAGAAAGCAAGGGAAATTCACATGAGGAGCAATCAGAAAACTGGATCGGAGAGATTAAGAGCTACAGATGTTAGAGAGAGAGAGAGAGAGAGAGAGAGAGAGAGAGAGAGAGAGAGAGATTGGTGCAGTGACGGTGAATATATGTGGGTGCCTGAAGACATGACCAGCGGTGTCCGGAATGAATTCCTTGATAACGCAGGTGTGATTGACTTGGGAGGTTCCGATATAAAATAAGTCCGTGAAGGACAGGAAAAAACAGGAATGGATAGAGAAAGTGCGAGCAGTAATTAGAGGGTTAGAGGGGAATTGGAGATTGTGTATTATTTTTTAATGTGCTTCATGAAATTTTTTATAGAAAATGATATCTTATATTGTGCTTACGAGAAGAGGTGAGGGAAGAGTTACATTCCTATTAATCATGCCATCCACATTGTACATGCATGTCCGTAAACAAGGTATTTGGGGATTAATAAAACATTAAAGAGAGCATTCGAATCCTTTTGATTCGCAATGGAAAAATCAATGGAAAATTATGTAAAATGCTGTCATGCTTGTAACTGTTCCAAGGAGCATAAAAACACTGTACCGGAAGCCAGAAAGTGGTCTGTGATTCCTTTTAGGTTTTATAGGGTGCATACATACATTTGGTGCCTGAAGAAGTAGTTTTCAGAAATGGCAATCAGAGTAATCCTCCGTAGTCCTGCATCCGTAAAATTCCTCCAGTTGATGAGTATAATTTTATTTTTCCTTTGCTGTTGTTGTTTTTTGAACAGATCTCATTTCTTTTTTTAACGTGTTTTGAATAAATTTGTTGATAATAATGTACTCTTATATTGATGCCTAATGTATAAGTAAAGGGTTGAGGCAAATTTGCTGAGTATAGCTATACGTTTGTATTACTGAGCGAGATTAAAAACAGAGGTTAAATAGGTCAGGTGAGATCCTCCAAGCGGATGCTGTATTATTCATGTATTTATATGATTCCTAGTTGCTGGCGCAGGGGTGGTTCCCGAAGGGCAAGTGGCTGCAGGATTAAAGTTCAGCTTTGAGGAATGGCAGTGTTAGAGAATGTGTAGATGTGAATACCTTATGCATGAAGCTATAAGATAAGGGAGGATAGATGAATGACTTTCTCGGGAAAATGGCTAGTGGACAGCGATTGATAGTTGCAAGTGCAAGTGTAGTAGTGATTTAAAAAAAAAAAAAAATGGGGAAAGGGTGGTGGGGAGTTGTGTTGTGAAACTGTGTCGTAAACCTGGACAAGTAAAATCGAAGGATTAATGCATGAAAATTCCTACCCCTGTCCCGCCCAAAAAGGCCCATATTGCCCGCAACGAGAGGGAGTTTATTGATGAGATTGTGTAATACTGATGTTGATATGATTTTTTTTGCACTTTTGGTTTTCTGTATTTCAGTTGCAGAAGTCATAAGACAAAATGAGTTAAATTATCTATATTTTATTTATACATTTTAACAAGCAATATTCCTTTTTTTTTATCTTTTGTGGAAAATATGGTGTTTTTCTTGGGGGATTTCTATATATATATATATATATATATATATATATACTGTATACATACTTATATATATATATATATATATATATTATGTTACATTTATGTTTAGTACATATCCTCCATAGACTAGGGAGTGCGAGTGCACACCTCTTCG
>NC_090728.1:124873487-124878487 GCF_036898095.1 Palaemon carinicauda | reverse complement strand
ACAGAAGAGTTCAGTTTGATATTTATTGTTTGTATGTTATCTATGTAGCAAGAAAATTTAATTGATGTCGTTATTCTAGTTCACTTTTAACCATGTAATTTCTTATTTAATTTGTATGGTAACTATAACATTGTATATTCTTGATTTTATCGTTATATATAGCGTTATTGCGACCTCTCGTGTCTTTAATGCCCTAATTTACTATTATTATTATTATTATTATTATTATTATTATTATTATTATTATTATTATTATTATTATTATTATTATTATTTAGGACATTGAAACTTTTCTTTTTTAATTATGTTAGTCTCACCACTCTTGGTGGGTCCGATGTGTTCTTTGTTAGAAGTATAGAAGTAGTAATCTCCCCTGGTCCGAGAACCATCCAATCAGCGCACAGGAACTATTACTAGCTTTTTGTATTCCTTGAGAACAAGAAAAGCGGGCTAGGGAAAAACCAACTACAGCGAACGAGCAGTTTAATATTTTCCACATTTATAAAAATATAACGTTGTGTAGAGGGAATTCTAAACACTTTTATCTTCAATACTTTCAGCAGTGACAATTTTCATTAATGATAACGAATTTCGTAGCATATCTCAAATTATATCCAACATAAATTGAATAGTAATTGAGGGAAACGCTAATAAAATTATCATCAATTATTATCAGCAGCCTGGTGATCTGCTCATAATTGTAAAAACAATTAAATTGGGTCGCCGTATTATTCTTACGGTCTGAACATGAAGGCAAATTTATCAGTTCAGTAACAATCACAAACCCTCAGAGACACCTTAAGACTTAATATACCTATGTGAAAAAAAAATCATCATATTTGAAGTATGCGCCACATTTAAACTATTGAAAGATATAAAATCAAATAAAAATCCCGTTGCTCTCGTAATTTCAAATCTCTTTTTTTTTTATCACTCATAAAGACTAAAAGTAATTTTCAATGCCACTATTCTTAGAACTTTGTTATATCTTATATAATACATTACTAAATTTCAAACGGGATTGTCTTTACTGTCTCCCAGAATTATTACAATGATAATTGTAATCATTCCTGCAAGAGTAAAACAAAATTATTAGAATATCCACACAAGACTGAATTCAGACTTGGCATTGGCCTTTTACAAGAATTCTATCCCCATAACACTTTTGTTGACAATCTCATCGCCCCTTATTGAGAAATATCATCAAAGTGATTGCTGCTACTAAGTAGTGGTACCCTCTGTAATATATAAAGAAAACCATACGCTTTGACATCAAACTTTTGCATGGCGAATCTCATAGCCCCTTCTAAAAGGAATCTACTTTCAAGCCCTACGATTAAATATCAATGTTCAACATTTATCATATTAACAGTTTGGTTTATTTCTTCCTACCACCATCAGCAACAAGTATTGATTTCCTATTTTAAGCAGTACTGAGGGATCTTCGAAAATGTATCTCTGTTAAAAACCACATCTACTATTATTGCAAAACTAGTAGAGGAAAAGTTTCATATAGTTTTTAGAAAAATAATTCAATCATTAGTTATAAATGATAAATAAAGATAACAATATCAAGACATAATTGTGCAGGAAACATTAAATAGGTTTCCTAGTCACACAGAAAATCGACGAAATGACGAAACATATCTTTGTAAAATGTTGTTTGCTATGCATTGCAAATAGCTTTCGTCTGGCTATTTCACTATCTCACTTAAAACAAAAGACTGAGAAATAGCTTCAATATCCAAAAAATAGTTCCGGCGGGCTAAATAAATAAAAAAAAATCTTGTTTACAGATATAAAGTATTGTAAAATCATCACGATCAATCTATAACGAATTGACCAGTATCCTTTAAATTAAAATAAATCAGAAAAAAAAGTTGAAACAAGAAATATAGATAGAAACAGAAATTATTCACTAGTATCTAGATTTCTTTGTTATTGTATATAAAGTAGTACGACGACCAATTAATCATTCAAAACATACATTTTGTACATTGGACATTTTTTCTGAATAAAAATGCCACTATTTTTTTTCATTTTTTTTTTTTATTTCACTATTTCTTTCGTGGGAAAGGAGTGGTGATTTCCTTTACTTAAACAGATGTTTTCCTCTTTCCTTTGCGTACCTCTCAAGTTTAGGACACCGGGTTCTAGTTTTCTCTTTACAACAGCTCCATTGTCATTGCCACGGAGACCTTTATTACTCTTTTACGCCACCATGCATTGAATATGTAACTCTTCATGTATGGTTTTCCGATCTCGAATATGTGAAAGCTTAATAATGTTACTAGCTGAGGTATTGACATTTTTTATTCTTTTGCAAATTTCTTGCCAACTCATTGTGAACTTTTTCCCTAAGTTCAAATCCCGCATTCTCTATATTTTCTTAAAATTTTCTCACTTATTGAAATATTCTTTTCCTTTGTCAGCCACTCAAAAAAAAAAGAAAAAAAAAATCCCCTTTTTACGGATAGTTTTTTTGTATTCGAGATTTTTACTTTTCCATTTGGTTACCCAAGCCGAACGGTCAAACTATTAATCTATTTTCAAAGATATACTTAATCAAAGGAAATATTACAATTCTTTCTCAATCAGAAGGTTAACTACTG
The DNA here is from genome assembly GCF_036898095.1 of Palaemon carinicauda. NCBI lineage: Eukaryota > Metazoa > Arthropoda > Malacostraca > Decapoda > Palaemonidae > Palaemon > Palaemon carinicauda. The sequence goes on along the minus strand of NC_090728.1, from coordinate 124,875,875 downwards.
CTCTGAAATCGTTCACTGGCTACTTTCTACACGGTAAAGGGTCAAGAGACCAAAAAGATATGGTAGAAAGAACTTCTAGGATGACCCTACAAAATCAAACCACTGTTCTCTAGTCTTAGGTCTTACCAAAGCTTCTGTACCATGATCTTCCACTAATTTTGGTTAGAGGTGTCTTACCCTAGGGTACACTTAGTCATACTATTCTATCTGTTTCCCTATTTCCTTTCCTCACTGTAAGAGCCCTTATGCTCATATTTTGGATTGCAGCTTACATAATAATAATAAAAATAATAATAATAATAATAATAATAATAATAATAATAATAATAATAATAATAATAATAATAATAATAATAATAATAATAATAATGATGATAATAATAATAATAATAATAATAATAATGATAAGTTATTGAAATCTACTTTCCAATTATTTATATTTCAATTTTATTTGTGTGTCTCTTCAATTCGATAAAAAAATAAAAAAATCAGAATAATTTGATGTATCTTGTTTCTACTCTTAGAAACAAAAACTGTATTTTATGTATCAAAATCCCCTTAAAATTTCAAATGATGTCGATACGTTAGATAACCTTACTAAAACTTAAAACTATCGTTACCAGTGGTTTTACTTTGCTCCGAAAGTTATTTAGGTTCCAATTAAATCTTAGCACTCTAAAAGGTTTAGTTTCCCTTTACATTTCCTCCATAGAAAAAACTTTAATACTTATGGAAAGGTTAGGAATATCCATTAAAAAACGTAAATAAAGGTTTGAAAAATAGAAATCATTTGTAAATTTCAGCGTTTGCAAAGTAGTTGTCATATCCATTTCTTTATTATTATTATTATTATTATTATTATTATTATTATTATTATTATTATTATTATTATTATTATTATTATTATTATTATTATTATTATTTGATAAGATAAAACTTATGAATCCTACAATAAAAGGCTAGCGTGCTAACAAGCGATTTGTTGGTTCAATGTTTATGTTACAAAAAGATATGTTTATGTTGCAAAATGGCTATAACACGAGAGAGACAAAATCTATTATTGCCGAGATCTGGAATGATAACGACACCACTAAACCAGTATTAGTATATTTGTCCCCAAACGCCCCTCAAGTAGTTAGTGAACATTTTAATCACTCTCCATGGTATATGTTACGCCATTATGCACACGAATGTACTACATCTGGTAATATTCTTAAAGATTGATGAAATTGTAGCAATGTGTCATTGTTAATGAAACTGAAAAAAACAATCAGTGATAAACTATGCCGTTGTTAATTAATTCATGAGTGAGCTACCGCAAACACCCAGAATCATAGTTGACACCTATGTTGCATTTAAGAAAAAGAAAAAGAAATACCATTATTGAATAAAATTCCTTAGAATCAACCAATTTCATATTATTTTTAATAAATAGGATACATAGCTCAATATTTCTTTGAGTTTATCTGACAAAATATATGAATCTCTTTGGTAATAGTGACGATCTTTAACAGATCTTCATAAAATATATAATATACTATTTGTGTGTATGGGTGTGACTCTGTCTGATCATATGTAATATACCGATTATAAAGACTGTGAAGATGTAAAACTTTGTTGGCCTTTTTTATCGCATTCTCCCAATAACATTACCATCATTGATGGTTTTAGGGATGGATTAATTTACATTAACTTTTCATCTCTTTTCGTGATCTTTCACCGATAAACTTTCGTCTTAAAAATTTTCATTTTGTGTCCACTATTCTTGTTTAACAAACTTTCCATGTTATCCCCTCTTCACATTAGTCTTTACTTTGATTAGATTTTATTATATTATCTAAATTTATCCTAATAACATTACTGAAATATTTCAGATTAAAAAAAAAAAAAATAGTTTCAGAGTCTAATACTTACTTTGTGTCACCTATCAATAGGATTGACCTAAACACATGGAAACTACTCAGTTTAGTTCCATAGATTATCTTTATCTTTGTCGGAGTCTCCTCACGTTATCTCCTTCTTTTAGTTTATATCATGTGATCCTGTCTTAACTTTATATGAGGATGTCATATACTACATTCTCCTCACTGCTTCGGAACATTCCGATGGTCAAAAAGGTTGTATTAGAAAAAAAAAAAAAAATCCTGATTCATCGATAATTGTTTCCATGCACCTTCGATATTTTGAAGATTTATACTTGCATCTATCATTTCAAGATCATTAAATTTTCATAAAATTTTATTACGAAATCTTTTTTTTTAGTATCTCGAATTTATACCTTTATTTGTTGAAAAAAAAAAATAGATAAATGTAGACGATACAAAATCATAGAAGTTGAATTCATATCTCTCTCTCTCTCTCTCTCTCTCTCTCTCTCTCTCTCTCTCT
>NC_090728.1:124860987-124865987 GCF_036898095.1 Palaemon carinicauda | reverse complement strand
ACAGGCCAGATAATATTTCTTTTGGACGTGTTCATTTGCTCCATCATTGAGCCTGCTCATGTATCCCATAGCTGTATTTCTGGTATTTGTTCTTTCCTTGAGATATTTTATCTCATGCTTGAAAGTGAGCTATTTGTCTATTATTACTCTCAGGTATGTGTATCTGTCCACCCATTCTAGGGGTTCCATTCCTATTGTGAGTGATTGTACAGGGTTTGGGGCTTTGATTGTCATTGCTTTTGTTTTGTCAATGTCTATTTTTAGTCCAAGCTCATTGGATTTGTGGCTGATGGCATTGAGTGCTCTTTGCATCTTTATTGTCCTGACTGGCCCTCGAGCTATTACAAATACGTCATCTGCATAGATAAATATATTTACTCCTTCCGGTAGCTGAAGTGAGGCTATATTTTCCATGAGGATGTTGAAAAGAAGGGGGCTTAGAATTCCTCCTTGTGGCGTACCATTTTCCAATTCATGATATGTGAATATCACTCCTTGAAATTTGACTCTGGCTTGCTTTCCTAGCATGTAGTTTTTAGTCCATGCTAGTAGGTGTCCTTTGACTCCTTTTTTAGCTACTGATTGCAGCAATGTAACTGGGCTTGCTAGCTCAAAGGTTTTTTCAAAGTCTATGAAGACTATTGTTGCCTTATTTTGATTAATGCAGCTTAATACATCTGTGATGCATTCAGAGGTACCAATTCCCTCCTGATATGCATATAGCTGCTTGTTTAGGGGGCCAATTTTGTATTTTAACCTGTTTAGAACCATTTTTTCTCCTGTTTTTCCATACAGGATACTAAGGCTATTGGCCTAGGGTTTGTTGGATCCTTTGGCTTAGGGATTGGCTGAGTATCTTGTTGTCTCTAGGTTTGAGGCCTTGTGTGCTGAAGGTGTGTTTTGTTTAGTAACCTTAGGAATGCAGTTTCACCTGCTGGACCCATGTATTTGATCATTGTGTAGGTGATTTTGTCAGCTCCTGGTGCAGTGTCTTTCCCTGTCTTTTGTACTGCTCTTAGCTCCTCAACTGTGTAAGGGGTGTCTGTGTCATCCTGCTGAAGGCAGGCTGTGTTGATATCTTCCCATCTGGATGGCGCCAGTTGCTCTTGTTGCATTCTGGTTTCTGGGGAGAGATTGATTGACAATGTTCTGTTTGCAAAATGTTGCAATTCTTTCAGCCTCCTCATGTGGGTGTGGGTGTGTGGCAATTGGAGTCTTCCTCCTTTTTTCCGGCTACTCTGCGTAGCCATTTCCAAAGCTGAGTTAGAGTGGTGTATTCTGACAGGTTTGAACACCATTCCATCCATTTTTCAATTCTGATTTCATGGATTCTTTCATTTGTTTCAGTTCTGACGGTTTGTAGTAGCTCTCTGTTTTCTACTGTGGATCTTCTTCTGTATATTTTTGTGACTCTGTTTAGTCTGGTTTTTAGTCTTCTGACTTCTGGACAGTAGTACCAGGAGTCCTTGTATGTGTAGTTACCTTGTGTTGTTTTTAGTGTCATAGCTCTGTTGGCTGCATTGTGAAAGACCTCAACTAGGTTTTTTCCTAGCTGATCTATGTCCTCTGGAGGAACGTAGCTGACTGCCCATTCCTCTATGGCCAATTGGAAACAGACCCAGTCTGCTAGATCCTGATTCCATCTTGGTGGAGGTGGTGGAATAGGAGGTAGTTGTTGCATCTCCAATTCTGTTACTGTGGCAAAGTGATCACTAATCAGGGTTGAGTGTACTTGCCAATTGGTTAGATGTCTTATTGCTGTTGTGACAAAGGTCAGATCCAGTCTGGCTCCTCTTACATGTGTTGGATGCCCTGTGTTTAGGAGGGTGACGCCTTCAAACTCCTCTAGGGCAAAGGCTATGTGTTCCCCAGAGGGGTTTGTTCTTGATGGGGATGATAAAATGGGGTGGTGTGCATTAAAATCACCACAGATAATTGTTGGTGTTCTTTCTGCGTGAGCAAAGAGTTGTGTCAGCTGCAGCTCTCCTGTGTCTTCCCTGTTTATTTTCCTGTATATGTTGTATATGTCAATTTTTTGATTCGGCGGTGTTATTGTTACTGCTATTGTCTCTATGTTGATACCGCAAGGGATGGGGTTGTGTAATCTTGTTGTTGGTATGCTTGTTTTAACTAGTGTGGCTAGGCCTCTGTCTGTGCCTATCTGTGGTGTTGTGTAGGCATTGTAGCCTGGTATTTTGATCTTCCTTTCTGTTGTTAAGTGTGTTTCCTGTAGCAGGATTATGTGTATGTCCTCTGTTTAGCATACTGCAATTAAGGAGGATATTTTAGGTCTTACTCCGGCTGAGTTCCAGTTGAGAACTCTTATACCTGGTTGTATGTTGAAGAGTACTATCTTGGATCCCTGGAGGCAAAGGCAATTGCCTTGACCTCAGTGGATGAAGTGGATGAGGTGGATGGGGGGAGAGTGGATGTAGGAGTGATGGATGAAATGCATGGGATGATGGGGGTGGGGTCTGGTGCTGTGGATGTGGAAGGTACAGGTGATTGGGGTGATTGAATGATAGGTGAAGAGTGAGAGGTGATCTGCTTGATAGCATGAGAGGGGGGTTGGGAGGACTTGGTCTGAGAGGCAAAGTCTAGCAGGACTTGTTCAATGCTAGCTGCAATAGCTTCTGCATTTAGTTTTCCAGTCACTGCCTGTGTGACTAGGTTGGTTAGGGTGGTTCTTAAGACCGTGGTCTTAATGAAAATAGTCCTGGGCATTGGTTTTGGCCCTTGGGTTGTAGGTTTGGGAGCTCTTGATGTGGATCTGGCTCTAGAGGTGGATCTTGTTCTGGAGTGCTTCCTTAGCTCCTCCTGCATGTAGAACCTTTTCCTAGGTAAAGGTTTGGGGGCAGCTCTTCCTCTCGATGGGTCCCTTTTATCCTTGGGGAGGGAAGAAATTACCCTTGCTACTCTTTGAGGGCATCCCCAGGCCATTGCTGTGTGTCCTTTTTGCAATTTGAGCATTTGGCAACAGTGGGTATTCCTGCACCCCTCTTGTCGATACACTCCTGTGTGGGGTGTCTTTGGCTGCAGACTGCACAGGTTGGGATCTTAGCTTTGCACTGGTCCTTGTGGTGTCCAAATCTTTGGCAGTTGTAGCATCTAAGGGGATCAGGGTAATACTTGTTTACCTTGAAGCTGCCAAAGATGCCTAGGTCCACTCTCTTCGGGTGTGGTCCCTTGAACGTTACCAGGATGGCTTTAGTAAGGAAGCCTGCTTTGTTTTTCATTCTTTCTGCTGGAGTGATATTAGGCAGTTTCAACAGGTGGCTTTCCATCATGTCAGTTGGGTAGCCAACCACAACTGCTTTCTTGATTTTTTCCTCTTCCTTGAGCTCTTGCAGCTTGATGTCTGAGGTGCTCCTTAAAGTGATCAGAGCTCGTGAGTCGCTGGTGGATATGGTCCACTGGCCTGTCCTGTTTGGCTTGGCAACCATTTGGATTTTCTCATGTTTCTGCTCAAAGGCTGCAATTGCCTTGAAGGCCTCTTATGAGTTTCCTGCCAGGACTCTGAAGAAGTAGGTCTTGTTTTCCCTGGCTGGCTGGTCGTTGTTCTATCCGTTGGGGTTCCCTTGTTGTTGGGTATGCATTGTATCATTAAATCTTGCATGATTCCTTCTGGGTAGCTTTTTTTTCCTATTTACTTCGGTCCAGGTTTGGTTTCCTTGTTCGTCTGAGTCTGTATATAGGGTCGTTCTCTTCCTATTCGTGGGGTCTGTGGTCAGTTCAGGGAGATCCAGGTGCATCAGCACCTCTTCAGAAGCCATGGCTTCTAATTCTATTCCTGGGAGTACATCAACAGATCTCCAGGATAAGTCCTTTGTAGGTTGATAGGTAGGGGCTGATCAAAAGATCGGAAAGACAGACAGTGTGTCTGGTGGGGTTGTCCAACCCTTTAAGCCCTAGGGCCCCAAACAAAGTTACAGTAGGAGTTATAAGAACGAAATAAAGAATCTGAAAATGGAACACAATTTCGTTAGTCATATGTGGGATATGCTAACTATCCTATTGCTAGAGCAGTGCTGAAACTAACTCTTTTTAGCTATGTACTAGCCTGCACAAATAGCTGTTGGGGAGCCTTCCTACTGCGTTCACGCACTAAGACGGCCCAGCAGTCTATTCCTGCAGGTAGGGAGGTTTGGGGGTAATAAACAAACTCAGTGGAATCCTAGAACAGTTTTTATTTGAGCTAACTCCTAACTCTATTTGAATGCTGGCTTATTTCGCCAGTTACCAAGAATGAATACCTATTGTCTAGTCAACAACTTGGCTTATAGGCGCCAAGCCTAACAGCCCTATGCCACTTGCCACAGACGGCGAGAGTGGGAAGTTTTGACCCTTTGGCCCTGCTTCAACTGGAGTTTTCAGACCACAACGGCTACCAGATTTTCCACAGGAGGATCTATTAGTAAGATAAAGTTATGAAGAGAGAGGCAAAGCTTAGGCTATATTATCAATGTAGATTCTCTTATATGAGGGGGCTGATTACAGCCAATTCAGGGCCAAGGCCCTTGTCAAAACCGCATTAACTGCAGCGAAAATCGTCGAAAAAACGGCGAAAATCGGCGACAAATTCGGCGAAAAATCCACGAAAAAGTCGGTGAAATCGGCGATTTAGCGGCGGAGGCGGAGGCGGGGGCGGCGGCGATCTCTTCAGTTGGCTGAATATATCAGCAAGTGAAGAGGGAGCAGGCAGCAGTCGGCAGCAGCAGGAGAAGTCGGCAGTCAGCAGGAAGGCAGGAGGCAGGAACAGCAGTAGGTCCTCTCTCAGTGGGAGCTGAGTGAGAACTGAGGGATACAGTGGAGAATGACGGTTTATATATGAAAGCAAAAGGGTGTGTTCAATTGTTCTATAGTTGTTATAATTGCTGGAAGGATTGACCAAATTTAATTACATCCAGGTGCGTCTTCTTATTGTTGAGCTGCTCGGAGGAAGTCTTGACCTCTGATGCATGTCTGGTGGTCGGTCTCCTTGGATTATCTTCTTAATGATA
>NC_090728.1:124829651-124847151 GCF_036898095.1 Palaemon carinicauda | reverse complement strand
AGGATCCATAAATGATATATCACGCAATATCAGACACAATCACACCCATATACATAAATAGTCATATGTTATAGGAAAATCTGCTGAAGATCATCTGTATTAAAAAACTGGTTCATATATTTAGCTGAAAAAACAAATAAAAATATCAAACTGAAATCATATCCAAGATAAGTTATATGAATTCTGTTTTCAGTTAAAGCTTTATTGGTGTCAACTATTATCCAAGGAGTTGGCAGTAGCTCATCTGTTTCCTTTTCTTGTACATAAAGCATGTATGAGTTAATTAATAACGGCATAATTTATCACCGGTTGGTGGTTCGGTTCCATTATCAATGACATATTGCTACAATTTCATCTATCTTTAAGAAAATTTTCAAAAGTTCATTTACTACTTGTCTGACGTGAGGGGTTAAATAAATTTTTTCTGCCTCTGGGGTGTCTGTTATCATTTCAGATATCGACAATAAAAGGTTATGTGCCTCTGTTATTATAGCCTTTTAAGAACATAAATATATCTTTATGCTATATAACCATTGAACCAAAAAATCACTTGGTAGAAAGTGACCCTTTCTTTTTAGGACTCTTTTCATCTACCTCATCAAACAATAATAATTAAAATGATAAAAAAGTAATAATAAAAATTAATGATTGTAAAAATAATAATAATAATAATAATAATATTAATAATAATAATAATAATAATTATAATAATAATAATAATAATAATAATAATAATAATAATAGATATAATGATGATAATAACATACGTTTTATACTATATATATATATATATATATATATATATATATATATATATATATATATATATATATATATATATATATATATATATATATATATATATACATATATATATATATCTATATCTATATATATATATATATATGTATATATATATATATATATATATATATAAATATATATATATATATATATATATATATATATATATATATATATATATATATATATATATATATATATATATATACATATATATATATATAGATATATACATATATATATATATATATATATATATATATAGATATATATATATATATATATATATATATATATATATATATATATATATATATATATACATGTATATATATATGTATATATATATATATGTATATATATATATATATATATATATATATATATATATATATATATATATATATATATATATATATATATATATATATAAAATATATATATATATATATATATATATATATATATATATATAAACATACATATATATATATATATATATATATATATATATATATATATATATATATATATATATATATATAGATATAGATATATATATATATATATATATATATATATATGTATATATATATATATATATATATATATATACATATATATATATATATATATATATATATATATATATATATATATATATATATATATATACATAAGTATATATGTATATATTGTATCTTACGAATGATTTCTATTTTACAAACCTATATCTCAACTTTGAGATGGATATTCCTACCTCTTCCAAATGTTTTTTTTTTCCTTTTTTTTTAATGTAGGAAACGTAAACAGAACTACATCTTTTTGAGTGCTAATCTTTCATTGGGACAATAATAACCTTCAGAGCAAAGTAAAAATATGTGGTATGGTAGGTTTGTGTTTTTACTAAGTAATATAACCTATTAACATCCTTTGAGGGGATTTGGGTTTTTTATTATTCTTTTATTAAAGGTAAACAATATATAGCAATGTATTCCTGTATAATTTATATAGAGTTAAACAGGACCGGGAAATAAAATTAAAGAAAAATACAAAGCAAATTTCATCAACTCTACGGATAACAGTCTTCATATCTAACTTATCGATTCCCCCATAAAAAACGGATTTTGAGCGAAGCGAAAAATCAATTTTTGGGTGAGATGGCCATGTCGTCCTGATGGAAGTTCCTATAGGGTAGCTTCCTAGGGTATATTACAACTACGGCGATATTCCCAGAGAATTTACCTTAAGGTACCCAGAATTCTAACTCCTGGAGCGAATATCCCTAATGAAAGGGATATCCCGACATATCAGAGGACGTATTCTTGACACGCCACATGGCAATCTGCACCCCAAAGAGAGATAACACATCGAAGGGGTCAATTGGCAAGAAAACGAAAACGAGAAAGAAAAAGGGGGAGCCGCTCCCAAGGCTCCCTCTTCTCCCGTTTCGTAAGCGTGCCTGGCGCCAATCCTGGCGCCATCTGTATTCCTTGTAGCGATACACGAGGTGCTACAGATACTGTATGTAGGGAGGGGTCCTACAGCCCTTTCATAGAAAGGGAAGGGCGGGTCCATCAGGACGACATGGCCATCTCACCCAAAAATAGATTTTTGCTTCGCTCAAAATCTGTTTTTTGGGCTCAAGCCATGTCGTCCTGATGGAAGTATACCAGAGCATTACTGTATCTGTGGATTCTCAGAACGTGCCGTACTCCCCGGAGGTAATTTTCCCCCGGTCGACTAGACCTAGAGACCTAAGATGTTACCGTTATACATCTTTTCAACTAACCATAAACCATGTTAGAGCTTCCTGCCCCCTACAGGGAAGAGTCCTACTAGACTCTGGAAAAGTCTCGAAGAGTACATATACCTATGTATGAATACCAGGCAAGCCAATATAGTGGTCTCACCCTATATTAAGTAAAGCATAGTTTGTAAAGAACCACTGCGTCAATATGAAATATCGACCAGTTCTCCGCACAATACTTGTATTGGACAAAGGTTTATATCCGCATAGGAGGAAATTTGTAAATCCGCCACAGTCCCCTTATGGGATGGAGTCCTCCCGTTAAGGGAAAGCATTAACCAATGCAACATAGCTTGCATAAAGGAACAATCTATTAGAATTATCCCAGATAAAGTACATAGAATGAATGCTCAATTATACCAATAAATTGACACAGGTGAAGGAGAGGCAAGGTTCTCAAGAACAAGTTTATTGACAGACAATAAATAGACAGGTTAACAACAATTATATATATATATATATATATATATATATATATATATATATATATATATATATATATATATATATATATAAGAAGAGGATAACCCAAAACTTTAAGCATAAGTATGATAGTAAACAGAACTTGTTTATCTGAAAGAAAAAAAATTATTGCCACTTTTAAGATACCGAGGTATCAAAGTCATAAAAGTCTGTATTACAAATCAATCACATTAGCATTAGAAACGCTCGGCACACATGTCTGCACTTATGCTAGGTTCTCCTTTGGAAATGGAACAGTCTACTTGGGCAACTCAGTGCCCTCACTTAGTTTGTAGCACAGTATGTAACTACACAATCACCCTGGAATTAATCGTCCCAATTAAAACCACTGTTCCTTGCAGAGTTAAACAGTAGGGTTAACGACGCGACCCACTGCTACCACAGATCTCTTTAGTTCCTCTACTTGCTTCGCATAGTGGCGAAAGAACACTCTGGAAGACTTCCAGCCAGTGTATGAACGGAGATGTTCAAAATCCATACAATTAAAGAAATTTAAGGATGAGGCAACTTTCCTCGGATCGTGACCTGCGGTTGTACTGTCAGGATCCGGTCTGCGAATAAAATATGTGATCTTCGCTCTGAGTTGATTCAGAGATAAATTTGAGCCTGATAATTCTCCCCTGAATAGTTGACCACCCTTGAAGTCTGAAGTTCTACGAAGATAGACCTCTAGGCATTCTACTGGACATAGAGATGCATCTTCTTTCAGAGGGCAGATTCTCCAGGGACCCCACCTGTTGGTGGGTAACTCATTCTTGGCGAGAAACGTAGGATCCGGAAACAGGTTCAGTTCTCCCCCATCCAGGAACTGAACATGACCTCCCTCTCTCGAGAGGGCTACAATCTCACTAACCCTGGCCCCGGACGCGAGTGCAAATAGGAAAATAACTTTTTGGGTCAAATCCTTTAACGCACACTCCTCATTGCTCAACAGAGAAGCGAAATGAAGAACTTTGTCTAAAGACCATGAAATGGGCTCTGGAGGTGCTGAAGGTCTGAGCCTAGCGCAGGCTTTCGGAACTTTATTAAAGATCTCGTTACCGAGGTCGACCTGGAAGGCATATAGAATGGGTCTTGTCAAAGCAGACTTACACGCCGAAATCGTGTTAGCTGCCAACCCTTGACCATGGAGGTGGATGAAGAAAGATAAGCAGAAGTTTGTCGAGATCTCCTGCGGATTCTTCGCCTTGACAAAGGCCACCCATTTTCTCCAAGATGACTCATATTGCCTTCTAGTAGATTTGCACTTATATTCCTCTAGGAAGTCTATGCTGGCTTTTGAAATCCCGAAACGCTTTCTCACCGCTAGGGAGAGAAAATCATGAGCTGCAGGGTCCGGGTTTTCTGTAATGAAGCGCAGACAGTCGACTTCTGGACTCGCTGGGTCAGAACTGGATCTGGTAGCGGTAGAAACTTCAACCGTAGTTCCAATGCCAAGGGGAACCACATGCTGTTCGGCCACTTGTGGGCCACTATTGCCGCTACCCCCTTGAAGGATCTCAGTTTGTTGAGGACCCTCAACAGAAGGTTGTGAGGAGGGAACAGATAAATCCTGGACCATCTGTTCCAGTCGAGGGACATCGCGTCCACTGCTTCCGCTAAGGGGTCCTTGTACGGGGACACGTACAGGGGCAACTTCTTGTTGTCTTTCGTCGCAAAGAGGTCTATCTGCAGTCCTGGGACTTGATTCAGAATGAAGGAGAATGATCCTGCGTCTAAGGACCATTCCGACTCTATGGGTGTGAACCTGGATAGAGCGTCCGCTGTCACATTGCGGACTCCTTGAAGTTGAACTGCCGACAGGTACCACTTCTTCTTTTCCGCCAGTCGGAAGATGGCCAACATCACCTGGTTGAGAGGTGGTGACCTCGATCCTTGTCGATTCAAGCATCTCACAACTACCTCGCTGTCCATCACCAACCTTATGTGGATCGAGTGACGCGGGGAGACTTTCTTTAAGGTAAGGAGCACTGCCATAGCTTCTAGAAAGTTTATGTGAAAGGTCTTGAATAGCTTGGACCAAGTCCCCTGGACTTTTTTCCGATGAGAGAGACCTCCCCATCCCTCCTTCGAGGCGTCTGAGTGAATCGTCACCGACGGGGGAGGTGGCTGAAGAAGAACCGACTTCTTTAGATGTCTGGCTTGTGACCAAGGCCTGAGAAGAGTACGTAGCCGAAGCGGAACTGGTCTTCTCAGATCTCTTCGCGCGTTTGATGCATAAGTTCTCCAAACTCCGGTTGCATCCTTTAGCTGTGCTCTTAGCACCGGGTCTGTCACCGAAGCAAACTGGAGAGAACCCAGTACCCTCTCCTGTTCGCGTCTTGATATCCTTTCGGAATCTAGAAGTCTCTTCACAAAACCCGCTATCTCCTTGCTTTTCTTCGCTGGGATGGAGAAACGGTGTGACATTAGGTCCCAGTGGATTCCCATCCACTGGAACTTTTGAGATGGAGAAAGTCGAGACTTTTTTCTGTTGATCTTGAAGCCTAGATACTCTAGGAACTGGATCACTTGACTGGAAGCTTGCAAGCATTCTGTCTCGGATGCTGCCCACACCAGCCAGTCGTCCAGGTAGGCTACTACCTGAATTCCCTTTAGGCGTAATTGTTTGAGAGCTACGCTCGCAAGCTTCGTGAAGATCCTTGGGGCTATATTTAGCCCGAATGGCATGGCTCTGAAGGCGTATAGTCTTCGTTGTAGCTTGAACCCTAGGTAGAGGGAGAGTCGACGGTTGATTGGGACGTGCCAATAGGCGTCTGACAAGTCTATAGAGACGGAATATGACCTCTTGGGCAGTAAGGTCCTTATGTGTTGCAGTGTTAGCATCTTGAACTTGCAATTCACTATGAACTTGTTGAGTGGCGACAAGTCCAGAATGACTCTGAGTTTTTCCGAGTCTTTCTTGGGAACACAAAACAGCCTCCGTTGGAATTTGATGGACTTCACCCTTCGGATCACTTTTTTCTCCAACAGTTCTTGGACGTACTCCTCCAGAACGGGGGTGGAGTGTTGGAAAAACCGAGGGCACAGGGGTGGAGTGCTGTACCAGCTCCAGCCCAGTCCGTTCTTGAGTAGGCTGTGGGCCCAGGGATCGAAGGTCCACCGATCCCGAAAATTCTGAAGTCTCCCTCCTACCGGCATCATCTCACTTGGACTGCCGTCCTGAGGTCTTGCCTCCCTGACCGCGACCACCCCTGAATCCCCTTCCCCTTGAGGGGCGCCTAGACGAGCCTCTGGCTGCTCCTCTAGGCTTTGCTCGAAAGGAAGTTGACTGTCCTTCGAACGTTGGGGTGAATGCCGTGGACTGTGTCGACACGGCCTGGGGTACCCACTGGAATGTGGTCGGGGTTTGTGCCACCATCTGGGGCACTGAAGGCAACGGCAATTGCAGTTGCTGTTGCTGTCTAAGTGGCTTGGCTGGCTGAGACGGTAGCCTAGTCCTTATAGTCTTCCTCTTTGGTTGAGGACCCTCATCCGGGGAAGACTTTCTTTTGATAGCCAGGCCCCACTTCTGGAGAAGGTTTCTATTCTCCGTGGCGGCCTTATCAACAACTTCTTTGACCAATTCGGTAGGGAAAAGGTCTTTGCCCCAAATGTTGGAGGAGATTAGTTTCCTTGGCTCGTGCCTCACCGTAGCCGAGGTGAACACGAACTCCCTACAAGCTCTCCTCGCCCTGACAAAGCTATAAAGATCCTTCGTCACTGTGGCCAGATGAGTTTTGGCCACTACCATGAACATTTCATGGACCTTGGGGTCATTTGCCATCGTCTCAAGAGTAGTCTGAAGAGACATTGAGGCAGCCAGTCTTTCTTTTGTCTCGAGCTCTCTCCGCAAAAGAAAGTCAGACAGCTTAGGGAGGTCCTCGCCGAACTGACGTCCGGCAATATCAGCCTCCAACTTCCCAACTGAGAAGGTAAGATGGACGTCCTTCCAGTCTTTGTGGTCCATAGGCAGGGCCAGCAACAAGGGTTTACACTCCTCCAGGGAGGGGCAAGGCTTGCCGGCCTCGATTGCTTTTAGTACAGCCGCAAACCATTTCTGTAAAAAGGGGAAGGCTCTAGCAGGAGAGGACACAAAGGAAGGGAGCTTCTTACTCAATGCAGCTACCTTTGAGTTCGTGAAGCCCCTCTCTTTCATCGAGGATGAAAGCAAAGCTTGAGCCTTAGCATGGTCCATCACTATGACCTCCTTCGGCTCTATCTCCTCCTTTGAAGCTGGTTCCTTCCTCAACCGGACATAACAGTCCGGATATGACCCCTTGCTGGGCCAGAATTCCACCTCCTCTAGGGGAACTGAACCCAACTTATCCGAGATGACGATCTTTCCAGTCGTCATCGGCATGTGCTCAGCATACCTCCACGGGTTAGCATCTGAGCACAAGGGAAGGTCTTTCACATTGAGCCTTTTCTGGGGCCCATGTGATGCTGCAAGCCTCTGCATCTGCAGTTCCATTGCAACCGCCTTCTCCTGATTCTCCTTCTGCATTTGTTGGATCATTCCAACAATGGAGGAGAGGGCCTGTCCCAGCTCTACTGGGAGAGCGGACGATGTTGAGGGAATAGGCTCCGGGATCTGAACGGGAGTAGCCGACACCTCGTCGACCTCTTCCTCTACAAGGTCTGGGGCTTGAACTTCATCCTGGGCTCCTGCCAGGAGGTCTTCCTCCAGACGCTCGGACACGTCAGACATCCTGTCGTCCAACTGGATGTCTTTCAAGGCGACCGCGACTTCAGCATCCACCGGGATCTGAACTAGGGGGATATCCTCTTGAGGCTGGGGAATCACTGCATCAGCTGATGCCCTAGGGAAAAGATAAGCCCTCATCTTCTCACTTGGAAGATAAGGTCCAGGGTGTTCTTCTGGAAGCCCCTTACCCAGGTACGAAGCTTCTCCCTTGCTATATCCCTTGATTCCGCTGTCCTAGGGGAATCAAAGGCCTCAGTAATCAGGTTAGTGCACAGGGTACATACCTGAGGGTCCCAATACTGGAGATCACCCTTGGAGACAGCGCATGCTGCGTGCCTCCTACAAAACTCATGTCCGCAGAGGTTCTTACTGCGGACGTTGCAGAAAACACTTCCGCACTTCGGAGGGTCCTCCTGTAAAGAGAGAAATTTCCATGCGTATCAAGTGAACTACTTATCACTGGATATGCACAGTTTAGCATAACAAATCAGAAAGGAAAGACACACACTTGTGTTTCCTTCACAACCAATTGTTGCAGCCTTCCAGATAATAAAATCGTATGGTTAATCTCTCCTAGAGTAACCAATGAAAAGTTTCCAGAGGAAACAGGTGTAGCTCACACCTAAGCAATGATTTTAAAATCCCGGATAATAGACAAGAAAGAACTCACTTTCTTATCTGTAAGGCAACAGCAAAGGACTTGTGCAAGACAACACAAAATTGTTAGAACACACAGTGCTGTACCAAAACTTATACTATAGTTTTCTTCTTACAGTATATGTTATACTGAAGAATACTGGTACAGTATTGAAGGTTATGTGCCGCCATAACTAGCTTTAAAGTATACTACTTAACAGCTATAAGGCGGCAGAACGCTGGTTCAAATGCATGTGCCGGCCGGCAACAGCCAATGTCGGCCGTCAATGACTGCCGGCCGGCAACTACACAAGGTAGTACCCGGCTGCCGGCCACTGCTCATAGCGACCGGCAGACAAGGGCTGACATAGGCCGGCAGCCGGGTCGGGTACAACACCAGAAGAAAACAGAATGGATGCCGGGATAAGAGCGTAAACTACCTCCAAGCCCGGCAATCCGAAAGAGTGCATATAAGGAAGGGGAGAATCTAATTCAGGCTTCCTGACCAATGCCGTCTGGCTCTACAAGCAGGCATGGATGAGGGACCAAGGGAGGTCCGGGCAGCACTCAAAGCAGAAGACCCTTGCCGGCCGGCAGGCTCTGCCGGCCGGCAAGGGACTGAGTCAATTCCACATCCTAACCTATCCTAGGTCCAGATGTAGAATGACGTACAGTACTGTAATGGCTAGGCCATTACGGAGATAGAGGGGGAAGGGACAAAAGAGGGTCCTACCAACCTTGCTTTAGTGAAGAATCACCCACAGCCAAGAAAACTTATCTTAGCCTAAGGGAGATCCAAGGAGGGAGGCCAGCAAAACTTGCCAGCCCCCAGTGAACCAAAGCAAGGAAGGTGTTGTTACTCCCAGGGAAAGGATCTTATCCTCCCACCGAGAACAGCAACCAGAACTAGTCTGCTAGATCACAAAAGAAGGAATCATCTCGTACAGAAACCTTCGGCAGTGACCTAAGGAGGCTAAGCCTCCTATGTCTGTGTCAGGCCAGCGAGGGAGACTCTACCCCAAGCCAGACAAACACAGACTCAGACTAAAAACTCTGATGCTCTGTCCCTCTCTGAAACCTGACTTACTGGAACAGGGAGGTACAGTAACACCCCAGTATAGTTATATCGAAAGTTAATTCAGATAAACCACTAGGGTTAAGCCCAAGGCTTAAACAGAGGGAAAGGGATTGCATACCTTCTCCGAAGAAAAGAAAGCATACTAAGTATACTAAGTATACTAAGGCTTCATAAGCAACTTAGCCTAGGCACCAAGAGAATCGATTACCTAAATCACCGAAACTCACTCGTATACTATCTTGAAAATATTCAACATTATCTTAAATGTATAATAAACAGCCTAAAGCTTCAATAAAATTTCAAAACACTCGGAAAACCAAAATCATGCAGGAAAGTACTAGGACCAAACGACTAGGCTACATGGCCTAGCGTAGGCCAGAGTTGGCGAATACTTCGCCAAAATAATACTAAACGCACGAAAGGAAATCCTATGAAACGCTAAATAGCTAAAATTTATCAAAGCAAAACAACCGGGAATGTCGCTCTGGCTAACTAAAACTCATACCTAGCGAGCGACAGCGTCCATGACGCCTCCGGTAGGCAACGGCTCTTGTAACAAAGATTAATACTATTAATCACTTTAAAATTTACCAAGAGCCTACATTTATACATAAAAGAAATGGTACTCAACTTATCAGAGGCCGACGAAGTTGGAGAAGCCATGAAAATATGAATAAATCCAAGGTTTGTGAGAAACACAGGAAAAAACACCGAGTTGTTAAGCTACGCAAAAAGGAATACAGATGGCGCCAGGATTGGCGCCAGGCACGCTTACGAAACGGGAGAAGAGGGAGCCTTGGGAGCGGCTCCTCTTTTTCTTTCTCGTTTTCGTTTTCTTGCCAATTGACCCCTTCGATGTGTTATCTCTGTTTGGGGTGCAGATTGCCATGTGGCGTGTCAAGAATACGTCCTCTGATATGTCGCGATATCCCTTTCATTAGGGATATTCGCTCCAGGAGTTAGAATTCTGGGTACCTTAAGGTAAATTCTCAGGGAATATCGCCGTAGTTGTAATATACCCTAGGAAGCTACCCTATAGGAAGTTCCATCAGGACGACATGGCTTGAGCCCAAAAAGTCATATTATTATTATTATTATTATTATTATTATTATTATTATTATTATTATTATTATTATTATTATTATTATTATTATTATTTTCTGAGCTACAACCCTAAATTTTAGAAGCAAAAGGGTTCATACAGTGTAAATATCACACTGACTCATGTAAATAGGAGAAGAGATAGAATAGTATGACTAAGTGTACCCTCAAGAAAAAAGCCTCTAACCCAAAATAGTGGAAGATCATGGTGCAGAGGTCGTGGCACTACCCAAGACTAGAGATCTGTGGCTTGATTTTGACGTGTCCTACTAGAAGAGCTGCTCTCCATGGCTAATTAGTCTCCTGGACCTTTACTACGTGGAAAGTAGCCACTGAGTGATTTCAGTGCAGTAGTTAATATGCTGAGTGAAAAGGAATTATAATACTTCGATTAGTAGAATATAGTTTTGGAAATAGATGAATACTGTAGTTTGGCCGTTTGTCTTTGGTGACTGAAAGGACAATGAGCGATCGTGGTTAGAAAAAAAAAATAACTTGTATCATTCATATAGATAACTGAGGTACTTTTTGTTAATTGAGTTGTTGGCAAAGGAAAAAATATTTCAACAAATAACAGAAAATTAAGAAAAAATAGAGAAAGGCTAATTTTTAGTTAAGGAAAATGTTCACAATGAGTCGCCAAGAAATATGCACAAGAAAATAATGTCAATACCTCAGCTAGTAATATTCTCTAGCTTTCATATAATCGAGATCGAAAAACCATACATGAAACGTTACATATTTGATGCTTGGCAGTGTAAAGAGTGATAAAGATCTCATTGGCGATAACAATGGATCTGCTGTAAAGAAAAAAATAGAGGATGGTGTCTTAATCGTAAGTAGTACGCAAAGGGAAGATGAAAATGTCTGTTTGATTGAAGGAAATCACCACTCTCTTCACTAGAGAAAATTGTAAAGTAGAAAGAGAAAGAATAGAAATTTTAGTGAGAAAAAATGTCTAATGATCACTTGAATTGAAAGTCATTGTTTTTACCAGAATTATATACACGCATTGGTCTCAATACGAAGGAAAACTAGACACTGATGAATAATTTCTATTGCTTTTGTCTACATCTCTCGTTTGAACTGTTGGTAAATCTGTTGAATTTTCCTTTATGTTTCTTTTCAAATCGTTATAGATTGTTCGTTGCAATTTAAGAATACTTAATATCTCTATATAAGATTATTAGTTTCAATTTACTCTTCACCAGATCATGAATTTATTTATTTATATATTTTTTCTTTTTATGTGATTTAGCCCGCCGGAACTGTTCTGAAAATTCGTGCTATTCCTCAATCTTGGGCTCTATTTGAGAAAGTGAAAGAGCCACACAAAAGCTATTTGCAATGCAGTGCAAACATTTTTACAAAGATATCTGTTTCGTCATTTCCTCGATATTCTGTGTGACTAGGAAAAAGATTTAGTATTTTCTGCACAATTCTATTTTGATAATCACCGGCCATGGTCCAGTTTCTGGTTGTTTTATTCTTTTTTTTATCAGTTATGATTAATGCTTGAATTATTTATCTAGAAACTATGTGAAACTGTACATCAACTAGTTTTGCAAAAATAACATATGTGGTTTTCAGCACAAATACATTTTCGAAGAATCCTCGTTAATGCTTTAAATGAAAAAAAAAAAAAAAAAAACTTGCTGCTTCTGTTGGTTAGTAGAAATAAACGGAACTATTTTTATAAAAAGTGATAAGTATTAAGGTAACACTAATTCGACGGGCCGAGAGAGGGTTGTGAACTCAAAGGCAGGATGTAATCAACTGAGTTGTTTATTAAGGAACACTCTCCTTTATATACAAAACCTCAAGGCAACAGGACATAACCTGTTCGAGAGACAGACAATGTTACAGAGCAAAACCGGAGACATGATCATTCAGATTCTTTTTAGTGCGAGGGAAGAGCGCAGATACAAGGATAATATATACAAAATAATTATGTACAATTGTGTGACACACGGTTGGTACATGGCTCCCCCCCTAAAAATGACATACTGTACATGTTAAATAGGGCACCCTGATCTGGAGAGGCGAACTGTAGGCGGGTCATCTGGCAGAAGATAAGCAGGTTTTAGACGATCAATGGAGACCCAGTCTTCTTTGCCCCGAATGTCTAGTAGGAATGCTTTCGGACTGCGTCGGATCACAAGGAAAGGGCCTGTGTAAAGGGGCGTTAGTGGTGGCTTGCTAGTGTCTTTGCACAGAAAGACGTGCGTTGCAGAGTGCAAGTCCGTTGGTATGTGATGCTTCGTTGGGGGCTTGTAAGTCTGGCGGCACGGAGTAAATTTTCCCACGACGTGACGTATGCGCTGGAGATCGTCGGAGGAGGTTGTAGAAGGAAAAAATTCGGCAGGGACGACCAACGGGTCGCCATACACCATTTCAGCTGCCGAGACGTCGAGGGCGTCTTTAGGAGTGGTCCTTAGTCCCAGGAGGACCCAGGGAAGCTGAGTGAGCCAGTTGGAATCCTTGCAGCGGGACATCAAAGCTGCTTTGAGGGTGCGATGAAAACGTTCAACCATTCCATTGGCAGGGTTGTAGGCCCTTGTCTGATGTAGGGTGATGCCCAGGAGATTCGCTAATGATGTCCACAATTGAGAGGTAAAAGTGGTTCTCCTGTCAGAAGTAATATGCTCAGGGATACCGAATCTTGAAATCCATCCAGAGAGTAAGGCAGATGTACATGAGGCGGACGTTGCAGTTTCCATGGGAATGGCTTCAGGCCAACGAGTGGAGGGGTCGATGACGGTAAACAGGTAACAATGTCCTTGTGACGTGGGTAGGGGGCCTACAACGTCGAAGTGAATGTGTGCGAAACGACGCTGAGGTTGAGGAAAGGAGCCCACTCCTGAATCCGTGTGTCGATGTACTTTGGAAGTTTGGCAAGAAGTACAGGTGCGGACCCAATCCTTAGCATCCTTAGAAATGCCGTGCCAAATGAACTATGCCTTCAGCAGCTGTGCAGTAGAACGGCACGAGGGATGTGAAAGGCTGTGAATGAAATCAAACACCTGTTGGCGCATGGGAGCAGGAATCCAAGGTCGTGGTCTACCAGTATTGACGTCACAGAGGAGGGTGGTGTTGGAGTCTTCGAGGGGAAAGTCTTCCCAACGGAGGAACGTGCAGGATGTCCTACAAGCTTGATACTCTGGATCCTGTCATTGAGCTTCAGCCAGGGCGTTGTAATCCAATCCCAGTTGAACGGCAGCCAACGTGTTTCTTGACAGGGCATTGGCAACGGGATTCATTTTCCCAGGGACGTATTGGAGGGTGCAATTGTATTCAGCCACGGCGGAGAGATGTCGGCGTTGACGGGCGGACCAGGCGTAAGACTGTCGAGTGAAGGCGTGCACCAGAGGCATGTGGTCTGTGCGAATGGCGAAGGGTGCACCTTCTAAGAAATGGCGAAAGTGACGGACAGCCAAGTGCACCGCCAGCAATTCTCGATCGAAGGTAGAATAACCCGATTCTGCCTTGGACAGTTTTCTGCTGAAGAAGGCCAATGGGCGGGGCGAGCCTTTGACCACCTGCTCGAGTACTGCACCAATAGCGACGTCGCTGGCATCGGTGGAGATAGGAAAAGTGGGAGCCGCAGCAGTTGATAGGGCCTTCTTTGCATTGCAGAAGGCTGCTTCTAGAAGGGGACCCCACTTCAGGTCCTTTGGCTTGCCCTTGAGGGAGGCGTAGAGGGGAGCAAGAGTGGCGGCAATGGCTGGCAGAAAACGGTGATAATAGTTGATCATGCCCAAGAATTCCTGCAGAGCTTTGACGGTCGAGGGCGCGGGGAAGTTCTGAACGGCTGCTACCTTGCGGATGTCGGCAGATGTAGACAGACTACGTCGTGCCTTGAAGAGTTTCCTTGGTAAAAGAGGCCACTGCCACAAGCGATGGCCTATTTACACGTTTTTTGGCCACTGACAATCCTTGGCACATTTCTTCGCGGTTGCCCCGAATCTGAAGTGGTAGTAGCAAAATTGCGGCGGATGGGAGGTAGTAAGTAGATGTAGAAGTCGTTCGGTGGGGCGCGAGCGATTGGTGGGTGGTGGGCGGCTTTGTCGCCGCTTCGGCACGTCACAGGGTAGGCATGTATGTCCTACGGCATTCATGTCAGCTTCGGTTGACGTTGAATAGGCATCCTCGTCGTCAGGGGTGGAGGCGTTGATGGCGGTCTTGAAGTGGCTGTCCATAAGGGCGTTGGCTTTGGTCATCAAGTCCTTTATGGGTAAACTATCGACATTGGGTATGGCAGCGTGTACAGGTTCGGGTAAACAGCGTATCCAAAGGGCACAAAGTAGGTTCACCTCACGAGGAGAGACGTCTGCGGCAGGTTAAAGGCGAGCGATGCTGGTCATTTCCCTGAGGGCAAGCGAAGCCCTTTGGTCCCCCAACGGTTGTTGCGAGAGCTGAAAAAGCTTTGCTATACGGGTGGCAGGCGACGGCGAGCACTGCTGCAGAAGGTATGTTTTGAGGGCGTCATACGCTATTGGGGTGTCTCCTTGTTCACAAAGCCAGTCGGATATTTCTGGGAAGGTGTCCTCTGGTATCGCCGCGAGAACATAATCCGCTTTGGTGGTTGAGCGAGTCACGCCCCTGATACGAAACTGGACTTCTGCGCGCTGAAACCAAGCAAACGCCTCTCCGCTGGCAAACGATGAAAGTTTGAATGGAGCGGCCGCAGCACCAACTGCCGTAGAGTCTGCCATAGTACCAACGATGAAGTGGCGAGGGGGTGGGGGTGGAAGGCGGTGGGAGCGAGTCGACTTCCGGGGTCACCAATGTGACGGGCCGAGAGAGGGTTGTAAACTCAAAGGCAGGATGCAATCAACTGAGTTGTTTATTAAGGAACACTCTCCTTTATATACAAAACCTCAAGGCAACAGGACATAACCTGTTCGAGAGACAGACAATGTTACTGAGCAAAACCTGAGACATGATCATTCAGGTTCTTTTTAGTGCGAGGGAAGAGCGCAGATACAAGCATAATATATACAAAATAATTATGTACAATTGTGTAACACACAGTTGGTACACTAGTTGCAAAGATAACCGTGATATAAAATTGCAAGGCTTGAACGTAGATCGCCTTAAGAAGGGGTTATGAGAATCTCGATGTAAAAGGTTGATTCCGAAGCGTATGGTTTTCTATATGAATTGGAGACGGTACAACCAATTAGTATTAGTGATCATTTTGATGATATGCCTCAATAGAGTGGCAAGTTTAGTCTTTTATAGATAGTCAAACTTTTTTTTGACTGTTGCATTGATGATTACAATTATCATTTAGATAATTCCGGGAGAAAGCAAAATTTATCTTGTTCAAACTTTGATAATGTATTTTATAACACGTAACAGAGTTTTAAGAATTAAATATTACTTTCAGTTTTTTATGAGTAGTATGGACGAGTTTGGAAAGTACTTGGCACCACGAATTTTATTTAACATTAAATCCGTCAATAAGTTAAATGTAGCGCATCGTCTTAATACGGTGATATATCTAAACTATTCATAACAATTCTAGAGTTGTCTAGGAGGGCTCGCCATTGTTATTGAACTAATAGATTTTCCATCATGTTCGGACTGGATGAAGAATACCATGAACCAATTAAAATTTTTCCAATTATTTACAGATCACGAGACCTGATAATATTTAATTACAATTGCAATACGGTTTCCTTCATTTAATCATTAATTCATGTTGATTACAATAAGAGATATGCCATGAAAGTCGTTAATATTATTGAAAATCGTCACTCCTGCAAGTAATGAAGATAAAAGTGCTTATAACTACTTAGCAACGCTCTATTTTATAAATAGGGAAAGTATTAAATGGCTAGTTCGCTGTAGTTAGTTTTCCCGTTCCGGCTTCTTTTGTTCTTGAGGAACACGAAGGGCTAGTAATATTTCTTGTGCACTTATTGGATGGTTTTTTAGCCTGGGGATATTGCTACTTTTTTACTTCTAACGGAGAACGCACCAACCTTACCAATTTGTAAAGTCTCTGGTGGGAATAAAACAATTAGAATCATAATAATAATAATAATAATAATAATAATAATAATAATAATAATAATAATAATAATAATAAAAAAACAGCAATAATAATAATGATAATAAAAAAACAGCAATAATAATAATAATAATAAAAATAATAATAATAATAATAATAATAATAATAATAATAATAATAATAATAATAATAATAATAATAATAATAATAGATTAGGACAGTAAAGACATGAAGGTTGCAATGGCGATATATACATCGGTAAAAAGAGAATAAACAATGTAAGAGTTACAATAGAAGTGAAATGAAATGCAATCGAACCATGACCTCGTTTAAATGCTCTCGCAACATAGATAACATAGAAACCATAAATATTAAACTGATCCCTTCCGTTCATTATGAGTTCCAGTGAGGTAGATATACATCTATTTAAAAGAAATCCTAAACAAACGTTACATGAAATCTCATATAGTATCTCGACTTAGAAGAAAAATATGCTTTCTAGACTTCAATTGCAGTGATACTACCATTGCAAAGAATCCCTTCTATTATCCAAAAATTCTTTTATTTTGTCAATATCTTTCCATTTGTTATGTGTGGGTGTAGTTACATGTTCTTGGGTTGTTATATATTTCTAATATTTAAAATGAAATTAAGTAATGATTTCCTTTTAATAATTGACTTGGTATTCTTACTTTTATGATTGATCTAACTTTAAATTGACAGCCCTAACCGGAAGAGGGATTTGTGTTTTTAGGACCTTTAACCACAGATTCTCTAGGATTGATGGTTTTTTTATAGTAATGAATATGATGCTTATTTCTTGAAAAATATAGTCTTAGATAAATTGAATAAAAGTTACGTAGTTTCTAATTTGAAACCAA